>NW_027285931.1:0-35518 GCF_036169615.1 Heliangelus exortis | reverse complement strand
TGGGTTCTTATGGGTCTGGGGGGGTTCTTATGGGTCTGGGGGGGTATTTAGGGGTCTGGGGGGGGTTCTTATGGGTCTGGGGGGTTCTTATGGGTCTGGGGGGGTTCTTATGGGTCTGGGGGGGTTCTTATGGGTCTGGGGGGGTATTTAGGGGTCTGGGGGGGTTCTTATGGGTCTGGGGTCTGTGGGGCAGGGGCTGTGGGTCTGGGGTCTGTGGGGTGGGGGGATGTGTGGGGCAGCCCCATAGCCCCCTCCCCAGCCCCGTTCCGGGGGTCTCCCCAGGAGTTCTGCTGGGTGGGGGTCAGGGTGGGGGTGGGGAAGTAGAGGAGGTCGAGCTGGGGGGAAATGGGGGGGGCTGGGACCCTGCAGGGACCCCAGACCCAGAGAGAGACCCCCGGACCCAGAGAGAGACCCCCAGGACCCAGAGAGAGACCCCCCAGGACCCAGAGAGAGACCCCAGACCCAAAGAGAGACCCCAGACCCAGAGAGAGACCCCCCCAGGACCCATAGAGACCCCTCAGAGGGACCCCAGACCCATAGAGACCCCCCCAGGACCCAGAGAGAGACCCCCGGACCCAGAGAGAGACCCCAGACCCAGAGAGAGACCCCCGGACCCAGAGAGAGACCCCAGACCCAGAGAGAGACCCCAGACCCAGAGAGAGACCCCGGACCCAGAGAGAGACCCCAGGACCCAGAGAGAGACCCCCGGACCCAGAGAGAGACCCCCCCAGGACCCATAGAGACCCCTCAGAGGGACCCCAGACCCATAGAGACCCCCCCAGGACCCACAGATCCCACCTAGAGAGACCCCAGACCCACAGAGATCCCCCAGGACCCATAGAGACCCCTCAGAGGGACCCCAGACCCATAGAGAGACCCCTGGACCCATAGAGAGACCCCCCCAGGACCCATAGAGAAGCCCCCAGACCCACAGAGACCCCCCAGGACCCATAGAGACCCCTCAGAGGGACCCCAGACCCATAGAGACCCCCCCTGACCCACAGAGAGCCCCCCAGGACCCCCAGAGACCCCCCCAGCCCCCCAGATCCCACCCCCCCAGACCTGTGCCCCACAGATCCCCTCCCCCCACCCGCCCCTCCCCCACCCCACGGCCACAACCCCCTCCCCCACCCATCCCCCCACCCCCTTTTGCCCCGCCCTCTTTTTACCCCTCCCCCACCCCCTTTTGCCCCGCCCCCCACTCTTTGCCCCTCCCCCACCTTTTTTTTCCCCCTCCCCCCACCCCCCTTTTGCCCCTCCCCCACCCTTCAGCCCCTCCCCCACCCCAAAAATCCCCCTTTTTCCCCTCCCCCACTCCCCAAAATCCCCATTTTTCCCCCCTTTTTCCCTACCCCCCCCCCACTCTCCAAAATCCCCGTTTTCCCCCCATTTTCCTCCTCCCTCTCCCTTTTCTCTCCTCCCCCCCTTCCTGCCCCTCCCCCACCCCCAAAATCCCCGTTTTTTCCCCCATTTCCCCTCCCCCACCCCCCAAATCCCCAAACTGACCCCGAGACCCCAAAACCGACCAGAAACCCCAAAACTGACCCCAAAACTGACCCAGTCCCCCCCAAACCCCCTCCCACTCCCCCCCACCCTCCTCCCAGTCCCTCCCAGTCCCTCCCAGTCCCCCCCAATCCCCTCCCTGTCCCTCCCAGTCCCTCCCAGTCCCCCCCAAACCCCCTCCCACTCCCCCTCACCCCCCTCCCAGTCCCTCCCAGTCCCCCTCAATCTTCTCCCAGTTCCCTCCCAGTCCTTCCCAGTCCCCCCAATCTCTTCCCAGTTCCCTCCCAGTTCCTCCCGGTCCCCCCAATCCCCTCCCAGTCCCTCCCAGTGCCTCCCAGTCCCCTCCAACCCCCTCCAATCCCCTCCCAATCCCCTCCCAATCCCCTCCCAGTCCCCTCCCAGTCCCCCCTAACCCCCTCCAATCTCCTCCCAATCCCCTCCCAGTGCCTCCAGTCCCTCCCAGTCCCCTCTAACCCCCTCCAATCCCCCTGAATCCCTCCCAATCCCTCCCAGTCCCCCCCAACCCCTCTCCAGTGCCTCCCAGTCCCTCCCAGTCCCCCCCAGCCCCCTCCAATCCCCTCCCAGTGCCTCCCAATCCCTCTCCCAGTCCCTCCCAGTCCCTCCCAGTCCCCTCCAACCCCCTCCAATCCCCTCCCAGTCCCTCCCAGTCCCTCCCATTCCCCCCCAAACCCCCTCCCACTCCCCCTCACCCCCCTCCCAGTCCCTCCCAGTCCCTCCCAGTTCCCTCCCAGTTCCCTCCCAGTCCCTCCCAGTCTCCCTCAACCCCCTCCAATCCCCCCAGTCCCCTCCCAGTTCCTCCCAGTGCCTCCCAACCCTTCTCCCAGTGCCTCCCAGTGCCCTGGGCTTCACCCCCCCCGCAGCCCCGAGGAGCCCCTCACCAGCGGATGGGCTCTTCTTCAGGTACGGGGAGAGTCCCCGGAAACGGGGAAAACGCCCCAAAAAAAAGAGTGGGGAAATAGGATAGGGAAATGTCCCCCCAAAAAATGGGGGAAAAAAGGGAGAAAATGGGAAAAAAAGGGGGAAAAAATGGGAAAAAAAAGGAAAAAAATGGAAAAAAAAGGGAAAAAAAATGAAAGAAAAAAAAGAAAAAAAAGAAAAAAAAAGAGAAAAAAGAAAAAAAATGAAAAAAAAGAAAAAAAAAACGAAAAAAAGGAAAAAAACAGAAAAAAAAGGGGAAAAATGAAAAAAAGGGAAAAAAAATGAAAAAAAGGGAAAAAAATGAAAAAAACCGAAGAAAATGAAAAAAAATGAAAGAAAAATTCAGGTACCTCGCCAGCGGCGGGGAGAGACCCCGGAAACGGGAAAACGCCCCAAAAAAAGAGTCTGGAAAAAAACAGGGAAATTTCAACAAAAAAAACGGGGGAAAAAAGGGAGAAAAAGGAAAACAAAACGAAAAAAAAGGGAAAAAAACCGAAAAAAAAAACGAAAGAAAAGGAAAGAAAGGGAAAAAAAGGGAAAAAAAAACCAAAAAAAAAAACACGAAAAAAAATGAAAAAAAGGGGAAAAAAATGGAAAAAAATGGGAAAAAATGAAAAAAAACGAAAAAAACCGAAAAAACACGAAGAAAAATTCAGGTATCTCGCCAGCGGAGGTGAGAGACCCCAGAAACGGGGAAAACGCCCCAAAAAAAGAGTTTGGGGAAAAAGACAGGGAAATTTCCCAGAAAAAATGGGAAAAAAAGGGAGAAAAAAGGAAAAAAATGGGAAAAAAATGGAAAAAAAGGAAAAAAAATGAAAGAAAATGAAAAAAAGGAAAAAAAATGAAAAAGAAAACAGAAAAAAAAGGGAAAAAAACGAAAAAAAAACGAAAAAAAGGGAAAAAAACGAAAAAAATGGGAAAAAATGAAAAAAAAACCGAAAAAAAACGAAGAAAATTCAGGTACCTCGCCATTGGGGGTGAGACCCCCCGGAAACGGGGAAAACGCCCCAAAAAAAAGAGTTGGGAAAAAAGAAAGGGAAAGTTCCCCCCCAAAAATGGGGGAAAATAGGGAGAAAATGGGAAAAAAAGGGGAAAAAAAAGGGAAAAAAAGGAAAAAAAAATGAAAGAAAAGAAAGAAAAAAAAAGAGAAAAAAAGAGAAAAAAGAAAAAAAAGAAAAAAAAGAAAAAAAATGAAAAAAAAGAAAAAAACGAAAAAAAGGGAAAAAAATGAAAAAAAGGGAAAAAAATGAAAAAAACGAAAGAAATGGAAAAAAACGGAAAAAAACGAATAAAAACGAAGAAAACGAAAAAAAAGGAAGAAAAATTCAGGTACCTCGCCATCGACAGTGAGAGAGACCAGAAACGGGGAAAACGCCCCAAAAAAGAGCCCTGGAAAAAAGACAGGGAAATTTCCCCCCAAAAAACGGGGAAAAAAAGAGAGAAAAAGGAAAAAAAAACGAAAAAAAAAGGGAAAAAAAAGAAAAAAAATGGAAGAAAAGGAAAGAAAGGAACGAAAAAAAAGAAAAAAAACCACAAAAAAACCCCCAAAAAATGAAAAAAAGGGAAAAAAACCTGGAAAAATGGGAAAAAATGAAAAAAAACGAAAAAACACGAAAAAACACAAAGAAAAATTCAGGTATCTCGCCAGCGGCGGTGAGAGACCCCGGAAACGGGGAAAACGCCCCAAAAAAGAGTTTGGAAAAAAAACAGGGAAATTTCACCAAAAAAAAAAAAGGGGAAAAAAAGGGAAAAAAGGGAAAAAAAAGGGAAAAAAATGGAAAAAAAACGAAAAAAAGAATGAAAGGAAAGGAAAGAAAGGGAAAAAATGAAAAAAAAAACCAAAAAAAACCCGAAAAAAAAATGCAAAAAAGGGAAAAAAAAACCGGAAAAAATGGGAAAAAATGAAAAAAACCCGAAAAAAACTGAAAAAAATGAAGAAAAATTCAGGTATCTCGCCAGTGGAGGTGAGAGACCCCAGAAACGGGAAAACGCCCCAAAAAAGAGTCTGGAAAAAAACAGGGAAATTTCCCCCAAAAAACGGAGGAAAAAAGGGAGAAGAAGGAAAAAAAAACGAAAAAAAAAAGGGAAAAAAACGAAAAAAAAATGGAAGAAAAGGAAATAAAAGGGGAAAAAATGAAAAAAAACAAACAAAAGAAAAGAAAAAATGAAAAAGGAAAAAACCGGAAAAAATGGGAAAAAATGAAAAAAAACCGAAAAAAACGGAAAAAAAGGAAGAAAAATTCAGGTACCTCGCCAGCGGCGGTGAGAGACCCCGGAAATGGGGAAAACGCCCCAAAAAAAGAGTTTGGGGAAAAAGAAAGGGAAATTTCACCCAAAAAAACGTGGAAAAAAAGGGAGAAAAAGGAAAAAAAAAACGAAAAAAAAGGGAAAAAAACGAAAAAAAATGGAAGAAAAGGAAAGAAAGGGAAAAAAATGAAAAAAAACGAAAAAAAAATGAAAGAAAAGGAAAGAAAGGGGAAAAAATGAAAAAAACCAAAAAAAAAAAAAAAGAAAAAAAATGAAAAAATGGGAAAAAAAACGGAAAAAATGGGAAAAATGAAAAAAAATCGAAAAAATAACAAAAAAAAACGAAGAAAAATTCAGGTATCTCGCCAGCGGCGGTGAGAGACCCCGGAAACGGGGAAAACGCCCCAAAAAAGAGTCTGGAAAAAAAACAGGGAAATTTCCCCCAAAAAACGGAGGAAAAAAGGGAGAAGAAGGAAAAAAAAAAGGAAAAAAAAAAATGGAAAAAAAAGAAAAAAGAATGGAAGAAAAGGAAAGAAAGGGAAAAAAATGAAAAAAACCACAAAAAAACGAAAAAATGAAAAAAAGGGAAAAAAAATGGAAAAAATGGGAAAAAATAAAAAAAACGAAAGAAAACCGAAAAAAAGGGAAAAAAATGAAAAAAAATGAAAAAAATGAGAAAAAGGGAAAAAAATGAAAAAAAAGGGAAAAAATGGGGAAAAAATGAAAAAAACCGAAAAAACACAAAAAAAAGGGAAAAAAATGAAAAAAAGGGAAAAAAATGAAAAAAACCGAAGAAAAATTCAGGTACCTCGCCAGCGGCGGTGAGAGACCCCGGGAACGGGGAAAACGCCCCAAAAAAAGAGTTTGGGGAAAAAGACAGGGAAATGTCCCAAAAAAAAACGGGGAAAAAATAGGGAGAAAAGGGGAAAAAATGGGAAAAAAATGGAAAAAAATGGAAAGAAAATGAAAAGAAATGAAGAAAAAAAAGAAAAAAAAGAAAAAAAGAGAAAAAAGAAAAAAACGAAAACAAAACGAAAAAAAGGGAAAAAAATGAAAAAAAACAGGGAAATTTCCCCAAAAAAACAGGGGAAAAAAAGGGAAAAAGGAAAAAAAAGGGAAAAAAGGGAAAAAAATGAAAAAAATGGTAAAAAACCGAAAAAACCCCGAAAAAACCCCAAAAAAAAAAAAAAAAAAAAAAGAAAAACGAAGAGAAATTCAGGTACCTCGCCAGCGACAGTGAGAGAGACCAGAAACGGGGAAAACGCCCCAAAAAAAGAGCCCTGGAAAAAAGGACAGGGAAAGTTCCCAGAAAAAATGGGAAAAAAAAGGGAGAAAAAGGAAAAAAAAAGGGAAAAAAATGGAATAAAAAGAAAAAGAATGGAAGAAAAGGAAAGAAAGGGAAAAAAATGAAAAAAACCACAAAAAAAAAAAATGAAAAAAGGGGAAAAAAAACGGAAAAAATGGGAAAAAATGAAAAAAAATGAAAAAAACCGAAAAAAACGAAGAAAAATTCAGGTACCTCGCCAGCAGAGGTGAGAGACCCCGGAAACGGGGAAAACGCCCCAAAAAAAGAGTCTGGAAAAAAGGACAGGGAAATGTCCCAGAAAAAATGGAACAAAAGGGAGAAAAAGGAAAAAAAAAGGGAAAAAAATGGAAAAAAACGAAAAGAAAATGGAAGAAAAGGAAAGAAAAGGAAAAAAATGAAAAAAAACACAAAAAACCCGAAAAAAACTGAAAAAAGGGAAAAAAGGAAAAAAAATGGAAAAAAAAAGAAAAAGAAATGAAAGAAAAGGAAAAAAAAGGAAAAAAATTTTTTTAACTTTAACTCTCCCTGGCTAAACTTTTGAGGTCAGACTGCCTCTCCCATCTTCATTTCTTGAGATGCTAAATTACTTTTCCACAGTCGCATTATTTGACTTCACCCCAGGATAATTTTACCTCTAAGATGAACGGAGAAGAGCAAGTTTGCAAGGCGTACTTGTCCTTGACAGTCCACCCATCTCACTTCACTTGACCAGGGATCACTTTTTAATCCATAAATATCTGAGAAAATGCTGACCTGGTAACCTTCACATTATCTCCTAGCATTTTAGAAGGGACACACTCCTGCTCACCCTGTTTGACAGATGTCCTAATTAATGGCAATTCCTGCTCTCATTTCAAGTCTCTGTGTGGAGTCCAGAAAGGTGCCTTAAATGGGACATAGTTGGAATGGAGGCAATTGAGAAGCATTTGTAACTTTAAAGTTACAAGAGGGAGTGACTTAGTGTCTTATTCCTCTTTCATGCATTACTTCTAAAGAGACTTCTTATCTTTCTCACGCCTGCCCCACTGACACTTTCCTATTGACCTCTATTTTGCTGTAAAATGTGAAAAGTATCCTGGAACCAGAATGTGAAGCCCAGCTCTGCCTCTGTACATTTGAGTTCCAAAATTATAGCTGGGATTTTCCTTGCTTGTTGTCCTTCTAGCATGATTCTTGCAACCCTGGTTTTCTGATGGCCCACCTCTGGTGGTGGTGGAAGGGAGGGGAAGCACCTGGTTCTGTACTAGAACACACCCCTTGGGTGAGTGAGTTGTGAATTTGAATTCTGCTTGGGAAGGTCCAGCACCCAGTTCCTCCATTTTCTGAGTCAATGAATTGCTGAACCATTCTTTATATAGTGGACTTTGCAATTAATAAAAAATTAACTAAATTTTAATTAATAAATTTAAAAAAAATTAAGTAAAAAAATGAGACTATTTATACTATAAAAAAATGACATCTATCTTCCCACCACATGCCTTCTCTTATCTTCCTTTTTTTTTAAATAAAAAAGGCAACCAAACAGCATCTTCCATTAATTATCATCTCTAAAGTATAACACCTTACTTACCTATCATATTGTTACAAGGATGTAAGAGCCATTTCCAATGGCATAAAAGCCCTCTTGACTGGGCAAGGTGAGATATGTGAAAGATAAAGCTAAACAGTGTTTTACAGTGTCTAAATTATTAATCCAGAACCTTCTTATCCATCAGGAAATTGGCTGGTGACCTTTTGTAACGTACTTCAGACCCTGTAATTTCAGAACATAATCTGCTTTTGTAATCAAAGGGAAATAATTTAGTTATCTTTAGAGATTAAATAGCAGCAGAGCCTAGACCTGTAGATGTTTTCAATCACAGACAAAAATGATAAAGCAAAGTGGGAAATTCTTGGCACATTTGCACATTTGAATTCATTATGTGTTCATGAGACAGTCTGACTATGACAGTCCTATTTTCAGACTTCTAATGGTTTTGGATGACCCGTGACTTGGGTGGGTCTGGAATATCTGTGGTGTGAATTCCAAACTGAAACATGTCTCTCAAGCCTGGGTAAATACTTAGACTGGATATTGTGAGCATACCCCTGTCCTGTTCTCTTCTCATGCTCTGAGCTAAGTGTCACTTGGCTGAGAAGAGGCAGCTTGTGGGTGGCAGTTCTGTATTTCTGCATTTCATAGTATATTACCCTGACATAGCATCTTAAATTAAGCAATACAATGTACCTCATCATTGCCACCACTTCAGCAGGATGAGCTGAAATAAAAAATTTTGTTTTTTTGTAGGTAGGGATTAAGTAAGAAACAATTAACTGTAGTTTAGATGAGTACCTTTCTTTATTTTCTTAGAAAGGTGTAGGTTACCACTGACTGGAAAGTCAAGAGAAGGATTATATTTCCTTCCTAACCTTTGTAAGGATCCTTCCCTTAAGGGTCCTTATGATGTAATGGAATGAAATAGAAATAAATGAAATAAAATAAAAATATTAAACTGATACCAGCTGGAATATGAGGACTATTCTGCAATTCAGGATTGTATATATTTCCATGGAATGATCAGTAATGCTTGCAAGACCAATGCCCTGATCCTGATTTGTCAGTATCTCAGTAAAAATTGTGAGACTCCCGAGTCCCTTAGAATTGGGACCTAGTTTAGTTTTGGTGTAAGCTGCTTCTGAGCCATGGGAAATAGCTCGATGGATCCACAGGGATTCCTTCTGATGATTCCTATCAGTTTAGTAATGCAACTCTTCTCTACACATCCCTTACAGTTAGAGAACTGATTGCAGATATGTTCCCTTACTGACCTTTCTGCAGGTGTCTTCTTGGCTTTGGAATATATAGCTAGCTATTTTATTACATGTATATCTAATAAATATAATACATAAATATAATACATAATATATACATATATATGTATAATACATATATATTTATATACATATATGTATTTATATATAATACATATATATTTATGTTTATATACAATATATATATACACAATGCACATATAACATATATATAGTACATATATATTATATATAAATATTAAAAATACATATATATATAAAATACAGCTTGAATATTTACTCTGGGTGACTGTCCAGTTCTGAATGTCTGGAGTGGGGATATCTGAAGAGCCCTGGCTATCACAAGTTCTTGGAACTTTTTCTCATGCATTACTCAATCAATAATATCAGCACAGGGAGTCCTCCTGTGTTCATGAAACTCAGAGGCAATTGCTAAGAAGTCTTAGAAGAGTCATGTACCTCTTCACAGAAGCTGATACATGGTTCTTAAAACATTTCTAAGTCCAAGTCTAAGTGGTAAATTTTAAACCTAAACTCTGTAGGTAGGAGTACACTGCTTCTGAAGAAGACAGAATGTGTTGCTGTAGAGCTCAGTTTTTTCAGGTCAAGTTTGTGCTGAAGGCTTGGATTTCATTCCATTGGCCAGTTGGAGAAGATCCATCAAAGCAGGAGAAAAGTAGATGGATGGCTCTTATTTCTTTATCACCTTGGGCTGTGACACCATTTGACCTCAAGAGACTAAGTAGGGTCAGGCCAGCACTTGAAAGAGACTAATCTGTATTTTTTCCCCTGTAGGTTGTTTTGATAAATTGTTGGGCTAAACTATTACTTCTGAATTAATGCTGCCCTAATCCATTAGCAAAACACTTGGAAGATGTTTTGTTACTCTGTGTTATTTCTGAGTGAGTCTGAAAATAGAGATACAGAATTCTATGCTTTTGACAGCTTTTATGTGGAAGGGTCATTTTGCTTCTGGTTTTAACCACATTTTACTTCAGGTACCTTGACAGTAGTATCTATTTAAAAAAAAATAATATTTGATTCAGCCTGTTTGTCTTTTCTGCTTTTTTCTGCATTTTTAATGCTGTTTAACAGTGCCTGTGTCTTTTCCCTTTTTATTAGTGGAGAATGCTTTAATGTAGGCAGTATCATTAGTTATGCATTGAGAGCTTTGACATATGCTATTAATTGATGGAAGATACTCAGCTGAATTTTAAGGGCATGGTTTCCTGATGGAGCTCTATACTCCCAAGTATGATTTTATGTGACAGCTGATGTAGAAGGAACAGCCAATCATGTAGCATGTTTCTAAACAGGTACTGAATTTCTAGGCATTCTAAGCAAAAATTGTGCAGACAAAGATAGCCTAAGGCCCATTAATGAGATTTGCTTCATTGTTAAAGAAATAGATGCTGCAGTTTGCAACTTGCTCCATTCTGACTCAGTCCTTTTCCTGTTATTTTCCTTCTGCTTTCGCTCCCTTACTTGAAGGACTTCTCCAACTCTGTCTCAGCAAAATTCCTTTTCTTTCTTTAGGTTTTGATCTAATATGAGACATTTCATTTGACATTTGGATGTGTCGGCAAAATCTTCTGGTTCCCTACACAAGATTTTGCAGCTTGACATACATTTCTGTAATCTGCCACTGACTTCTAAACTCTGTTCTTACATATCATAGAATCATAGAATAGGCTGGGTTGGAAGGGACCTCAGAGATCATCAAGTCCAACCCTTGATCCACTACCGCTGCGGTTACCAGACCATGGCACTGAGTGCCACATCCAGGCTCTTTTTAAATGTCTCTAGGGATGAAGAATCCACCACCTCACCGGGCAGTCCATTCCAGTGTCTGATCACCCTCTCTGTAAAAAAATTCTTTCTGATATCCAGCCTAAATCTCCCCTGGTACAACTTAAGACTGTGTCCTCTTGTCTTGTTGAAAGTCGTCTGGGAAAAGAGACCAACTAGCAGTTCATCTCTTTGGAAAACTATGTTCTTATTTCAGTTGTAATGATGATGATTTCATTGCCTTTCAAAATGATGATTACGGCATTTTCTTAATGATGTGGTTGATATAGTGCAAGATGTATCAGCAGGATATGACTTTTCTCCCTCAGCCCTAGTATTAACTTAAACTCAAGGGAGTTCAAAGAACATGCTTCAAAGACATTAGACAATACTTAAAATGTTTCAAAGGGTGCTGTAAGAAGCCAACCCCATAAGAAGAAAGTCTTAAGAAACACAAAGACATTAAAATTCTATTTCAAGAAGAATTTTGGAGCATCTATAGATGGGAACTCCTTTGGATACAGAAGTTCAAGACCAAAGGATCACTATCTGTTTCACTACCAAAAATTACCTCAGTGTTACCTGAGCGGGATCAGAGTGTCTCATCTTAAAATAAATAAAGTTCTAGCAACTAAAACTGCACTGGTTTCTGTGTATATATGCTCATGCAAAGATACAAATAGGCTGAAGAAAGTCATTCTGTGTAGATAACACTTCCACACCTCTCCAAACCACAGAAGAGGAGTGAGGGTAAACCTGGTCAAGCCCAGAAAAATAAAGAAGGGAGGAACCTGTCCTAGCAGATCTTTAAGTTGGGAGAGTTTAGTATTGGTTCTTTGAGTAATATTGCTGGAAATGCCCATTTATGTGCTTTCATTCTTCCAAGAATTAAGAGACAGGTTAATTAAGCCTCCTCTTGTCTTGCCTGACCCAGTTCTACTGAATAGTCAGTTTTTGTGGTCTTAAAATCCATTCAATGAGTCACAATTCCGAGAATTTTTCTTCCTGAAAAAGAGAGCATGTTCTATCACAGAGATAAACACTTCCATGAGGATAACTCCCTATCAGATTTTTACATCTGCTACCAACAAACTATTTTGCTGAAAGTACCAGCAGAACTTTCTCCATGTTTGCGGGTTTAAAAAGACTTGATCTCACTTGAATTTTGCGTACTCTGATAACAATTTTCTTGTTGCTTGAAAGATTTCCCACTTGTTCATTATTTTTTTCTGTTCTGACTGCTTTGAAGGCACTTAGAGAAAAATTCACCTCTTTCCTTTTGTGCAGTCTCAAAGAAGTGTGATT
Source organism: Heliangelus exortis (assembly GCF_036169615.1). Taxonomy (NCBI): domain Eukaryota; kingdom Metazoa; phylum Chordata; class Aves; order Apodiformes; family Trochilidae; genus Heliangelus; species Heliangelus exortis. The sequence goes on along the minus strand of NW_027285931.1, from coordinate 23,619 downwards.
ATTCTGAAAGATAAGGCAGAAAATGGAAAAGTGCTTTTCATAGTCTGAAGGAAAACTTCTATATAATTCAGCAAATGTGACTAAAAGTCTGCACTCTTTATACTGTCAGCACTCTTCATCAGAAGATGAACATTCTTCATCAGAATCATTAGCATTCTGGTCCAGATAAAATTTCTTACTAGGGTTTGGCAGCGTATCTCACATGTGATGTCTCTGATGAAATATACTCAGTGCTTTTTGATTCTCCACAATAGTGAGAGCTTCTTAAGGTGAAGACAAAAATACAAAAATTAGGTAAACTTCTCCGTATAAGCCACCTGGGGGAGTACCAAAAGCATAAAATGGCCAAAGCTTTAAATGGTGTTATTAAGCAGCAGATTTGGCATTCTTCTTTTAGGGGTGAGCACAGTTTAGCTGAGGGTAGGGAGCAGTGGTCTATGAACTCTGTTAGTGTAAGTGCTCTGCAAACCTTCAGTAGAAAGACTGCTGATAATGTAGGGAATAGGTGGGAAATGTTTATTGAGCACTCGAGGAGTAGCTGTAATACTGCTGAAGTTTTATAGATCTTCTGGCAGAAGCTTTATAAGTTAAGACTTAATAAGTTACAGCTTCTCAACAAAATTGGATCCAAAACAGATGTCCAAGGAGGAAGAATCAAGAAAAATGGTTGTAATTGGGAGGTAATAGAAGGAATAGCTTTTTACTTCCCCAGCAACTACTGATCACGGAACAAGATCAGACTGCTCTAAGCAGTTAGAGAAGATTAAAAGCAGACTATGTCTGGTATGCCTGGAAGCAGGATGATAGATTAAATACACTTACAATATGTGTAATGAGACAGCTTCATATTAATTCTTTCATAAGAAAAGATTAATTTTGCTCTGGTGCAGCATTTCTCTGGCACTTAAATCATATTTGTGCTGAGTTCCCTGCTTGCAGGCACCATGAGGCATGTGCTTTCTCTCAACATCAGAGGCTTCCAGAAGACATAACGAGCTGCCACATACTACTTCTTTTCTAACATCTTAAGACTTCATAGCTTCAGTGTTGAGCATTTTATTTAAACTACCTTTATAAAATTATACTGTGAATATTTTAAATTTTCTTGCATTACTGAGGGTGTTTATTGGTTCTTTTTGTGGTTGTTTTTTTTTTTTTTTCCAACTTCCAGGTTATTTCTTAGTGTCAACATACTAAGATCAAACAGGAACCTTTCGATTTTTTCCCCATTTTTGTTGCTATTCTGATGCTTAGATTAAGTTGAGCTACATGCTTAAAGCACTGGCTAATGAGCCTAAGCATTAATGTGTTTTTGTTTGGTATCATCTCTTTGTTCATGTCCTTCCATCACAAGGAGAGGAGAAAGACTTTGTCAGTAGGTTATGGCACTTAAATACTGAGGCATATGGCAAAGCAAATGACAGCATTTGAGGCCATGATCTCCTGTGACAGCAGCGATTTGGGAGGGAAGAAAAGATGAAGAATCTTTGATAGACCAATGTGTTTTATGCTGATGAAAACATAAATGTTCTCATGTTTCATAGCCATTTGGCTTGCAGTCTCCATAAAGATCCTAATCTTGGTATCTGTGATTTCCATGGTAACTGCAGGCTTTATACAGGAACTCTGTTTTGGCCAAGATTGTAGCCCAATTATCTAGATTTCTAGCATGCTTTCTAGGAGGCATAGCTTGTAAACATGTTTTGCTGTAGCTAATTTGCCAAGAGATCATAGCTGGCCATGAAAGCAAATTTCCTGTGAAAACTTGGAATGATTCTAGACTTTGCTAAGACAATACTCTGGAAAGATGCTTTAGCTAATCTCTTTTTTTTTTTTTTTTTTTTTTTTGGTAACATTGTGGTGCAGCTTTGTTTGATGATGACAAAACTGAGACTGGCTTGGTATTCAGCTAAAAATGAATACTTTCCTGTTAGAAGAGTCATTTGGGATTATGCTAGCTATCATAAATATCCTTCCCATAGCAACAGGGATGGCATTCAGGATATCAAGCCAACTGGAAAGAATCCCTGTGACAGGGCTCAGTTGGGATGGGTGGATAAGCTTTCCTGACAACAGTAGTGCTTTCCCTCCTGGTTGTCATAATTTGTGTTGCTAGGATCTGTTTCACAAGTTTTGTGACAGACTTGTAAATGATACTGTGGCTCCTTTTGTTTACTGGCAAAAAGAACTATAATTTAGGGAAAGTATAAAAGGGCATGGAAAAATAATAAAAAATCCAGGCATACAAGACCCTGAGTGTCTGTAATGGGGCAGCTGTTCTTGAAGGGAAAAAGAAGTTTAAAAATTTCCTTTGAATTGCTGAAGTGGAAAGCAATATATGGTAACATTCCACGTCTTTACTTTTTGTGAGCTTGGATTATTCAGCAAAACAGGAAAGAAATGATTTAATCATAAACCAAAAAGTTCAATCAAAATTTGGGAGGTTTCCCATGAATCGTTCTAACCAGTTATGGGGAAATGTATTTTATTCACAGATGTAATTCACATTCTTGCTTCCAAATCATCTTTTCAATATAAATTCGCAGTTTCCTTATCAGCCCACTCAGCCTGTTTGACCTTTTATACTTTTGCTTTCAGGGGGAAAAAAAGACGAACAGATAATTGATGAAATCATGAGAAGGAGATTTTTTCCTGCTGTTATAACTAATAAGCCCTGGGAAGGCTTTCACTTTGCTGGCCACGAGATAAGAATTACAGAAGCCACTGATTGCTACGGGGCAGTCGTCTGGCCATCGGTACAATATTTATGCAGTATTGTTTTTTTTAGTTTTGGGCTATACTAGAACTTCTGTTTTGCATGATGAATACATTTTATTGTTAGTTATAAACCCAAGGAAAACATTCTTTGCTTCTCTGTCTCCATTCTGCAAATTCAAAACCTGAATTTAGCCTGGTTTAGTATGGATTCCTGGTTCTCAAAGCTTAAATGGTATTTCTTGTTTGTGCCCCTATCCCACAAAATGTATGATCGTGTGTTTCCTCCTCACCTACCAGTAACTTTTCATCCTATTAGCTAGTTACAAACATATTTTGAAGGAAATATGCCTGTCTTATGATGATTACAGAATCACAGAATTGTCCTTGTTGAAAAAGACGTCTAACATCACTGAGTCCAGCTGTCCATCCAGGAAAAAACCAAACAAACCACTGTGCCCACTAGACCATGTCCTCAAATGCCACTTCTACATGTTTTTTTCATACCTCCAGGGATGGTGACTCCACTACCTCCCTGGGCAGTCTGTTCCAGCACCTAACTACTCTTTCAGTAAATAAATACTTCCTAATATCAAGCCTAAACCTCACCTGAAGCAACTTCAGGTTATTTCCTCTAGTCCTATTGTTATTCACTTGGGAGAAGAGGCCAACACCCACCTCACTACACCCTCCTTTAAGGCAGCTGTAGAGAGCAATGAGGTTTCCCCTCAGCCTCCTCTTTTCCAAAGTAAACAATCCCAGTTCCCTTAGCCTCTCCTCATAAGACTTTTTCTCCAGACCCTTCACCAGCTCCTTTGCCCTTCTCTGAAGCTGCTCCAGCACCTCAGTGTCCTTCTTGTAGTGAGGGGCCCAGAACTGAACACAGCACTCGAGGTGTTGCCTCACCGATTCTGATTACAGGGACACAATCACTTTCCTTCTCCTGCTGACCACACTATTCCTGATGCAAGCCAGGATGTGTTGGCCTTCTCGGACACCTGGGCACACTGCTGGCTCATTTTTTATTACATTTATTATGTTACATTTCTGTATATTTTATAAATATGGATGGCTACATAGCAGGCAGATCCAGGTTGTGGAAAGAGTGTGATGTGAGCTCACAAGGTATTAGCACTCATAGAAGCTACTCAACCTACTTGTGTGAGGAAGAAATTCACCTTGTAAATTCTGAGACATGGGGAAAGGTTTAGATGGAGCTTTCAGTTTCTTAAACAACTCAAAATCTAGTGGGACAGAACTGTTGTCCTTGGCTTTTGATAAAAGAACCATCAACATGCCCGCCCTACAGAGAGCCTTCTTCAAGGTTTTGAATCTCTGCAATGCAGCTAAGGTGCTGTTTTGAAACAAGAGTGAAAGAAACTACTGTGGTTTACTACTGATTGTAGTATTTTTAGAGAATTATGGCCATAATTAATCTGAGGAGAGTTAGAGTACTCCATTGTTTTGAATTCCAAATGACTTTCCTTGTCTTAGCAAGCCTGGACAAGTAATTTATGCTGTATCTGTTGGTGGCCTCAGTGCATGTCTTTGATGAAAGGTTATCTGACTGATTATTCACACAAAATCATGGACTGTTCTGAAAAGCATATTTTTTTTCTAAAAAGGTTTAGCCAGATTTGCTGTGGAAGGAAGGCAAGGTCTGTGTCTTTTCATTATTCTTCCTTTGTATTCCATGCTGCAGTATTTGAACTCTACCAAAATAAGTCATCCCAATTTGTTGAGAGGGCAGAAACTTTAAGAAAAGTAAAGTTTCTGCATGTTTCATGGAAAAAAAGCCAGAATTCAAAGTTTCCCTAATTTAGCCCACAGAAATTTTGATCCTGCAAGCCAGTTTCTACAACAGAACATGGCAAAAGTCCGAGGGAAGAAATTATAGAAATATATGGAACTAGTAGGAAATCTTAATATAATGTGATTTTAAATGTCAGTCAAACATCAGATGCAATCTTAAGGAACCTGGATTGAATTAGTCCTGGTGCTCAGGCTTACTTCTATTTCAAAGCTTTGTTGATTGTGAGATATAGGTAAGTTTGCATAAAAGGCCCTTCTCTTTTTGCTCTGAATTAAGAAGTAGAGAGAAAAAAAAATGTTTTAATTACTAGCATGTCAACATTGGGTCAATGTTCCTTCTGCTTCTTTCTACTTCTTAATGGATTAGAAGTAAAACTAGGAGCATAGTTTTGCAGTGCCAGATTGACCCACTAATTGCTTTTTCAAATGGTGATCTATATTGCAAGAGGATGTGGCAACCATCATATATATTTGTTAGTGGACACTATATCATTATCTGAGTACAGGAAAAATGTGGGAGATGAGCTGGAAACCATCTCTGTCAGAGGAATAAATTTAGCAATTTCTATTTCAACAGTGAACTGAAACTCACTGGTCAGTGTGGGACAGGACAGAAAAGCTGCAGAGCCTTAATTACAGTTTCTAAATGCATACATATGAGTCAGTTGTAGAGGGCTCTGTGGCTTTGTTTGCTATAAAGGTTTGCTGTGCTTAACAAGATAAGCACAGAGGACCTAAAAACAAACTGAAAGAACAGGGTACATCTATTGTTCCCTTTTAAATCACTGCAGTAATTAATTATTGTTAGAAATAAGTAACTATTAGAAGAGCTTAATGACAGTTACTGTGGATTTTCTTCTCCAAGCTGTCCCTGCATCAAGATGTCTTTGTGAAGGACGTGTTTTAGCTCAACCAGAAGTGTGTGCTGTTATAAGCAGGAATTGCTGACTGGAATTTCATAGCTCATGTTATGCAGCGTGACAGATTAGATAATTGTGGTCGTTCCTTCTGGCTGTAATGCTTTGCAAGCCTATATTGAGGCATGTTGTGGCATTTATTTTGTCAGCCCACAGAGCTCAAAGTTCATAGCAAGCTGTGATCCTTTAGGAACATCACTTGAATTAATGTTGTTCATTTAAAAAGACATGAAATTACAGAAGAATTTTTTTTTTGCATGCTTTTAAATGACAATGCATATTTAGTGAAGGGTTTTATTTCATTTATTTGCTCAGTATGTTCATGGATTCCCTCCCCTACAGGCTCTTGTTCTGTGTTATTTTTTGGAAACTAATTCTAAACAATACAATTTGGTTGACAAAAATGTGATTGAAATTGGAGCTGGAACTGGGTTGGTCTCCATAGTAGCCAGCTTACTGGGTGAGTACATGCCAGTGCTTTTATGCTCATGGAAACATCTCTCAGATGAATACTGGAGCACAAAGGAAGTGGCTTAGAAAATTCTGATGTTTGAAAGTTTCTAAGAGCAAGAAAAAGTAAATTCCAAAAGGCTTATTTGGAAACCTGATGTGTTAGTATTTTCTGTGAAGCTGTGAATATACTGATGCAATAAAGGAGGTCCTAGTAGATGATAATGTAATGAACAGTGTTAAACAGGGGACCAAAGTGAGAAACTTGTAATCTCACAGGACATTACTGGCAGCCAGATGTAGGTGTGACCAAGCATCATGTTCCATTGACCAAACAGCTCTTGGATGCCAGGTCACTTTTTTTTCTATTTATGTTCAGCGTTTTCTTTCAGCAATTGATCCTAGACTTTTCTCCTGCAGACACTGTTGTATTTTCTCTCATACAAGCTTATTTTTCCTCAAGAGGAATCCAAATCACTATTTTCGGCATTTTAACAGAATCTTAGCTTTCTATAGTCTGACAAATCTTCTTACTATGTGAAAAGGAAAGAACCCGAGGCAATACTTAGACCTCTTGACTGTTTTTTTAAAGTCAGTAACTGGTGTTCAATCCCTGTTTGCTCACTGTACTTTTAACCAATATGGTATCAAAACACAGCAAGTACCTGATTTCTCCCCACCCATCCCCAGCTGCATTTGATGGCAATCTGTAGAGTAGAACTACCAGCAACAAAATACTTATTTTGAGCTCAATGTCTAAGAGCTTTTGGGAGTATTTTTTTGGGAGTATTTACAGTTCCCCCAAGTGAGAGCTACCTGTTAAAATCAGTTCCTTGTGCAGTGGCTTTTGTGAATGTGTTTTATACTCAAGTTCTGAAGTATACTCTAAAATTACCTTTGTTTTCTCCCTGTCACAGGTGCTCTTGTGACTGCCACTGATTTGCCAGAGCTGCTGGGAAACCTTCAGTACAATGTTCTCCAAAATACAAAACTGAAGTGCAAGCATCAGCCTCATGTTAAGGAGTTGTCCTGGGGAATTGATCTGGAAAAGAACTTCCCTAGCTCTTCCTGTCACTTTGACTACATTATGGCTGCTGATGTAGTTTACCACCATCCCTTCCTGGATGAACTTCTCCTAACTTTTGATCACCTGTGCAAGAATGACACTGTTATTCTGTGGGCTATGAAATTTAGGCTTGACAAAGAGAACCAGTTTGTGGGCAGATTTCAGACTCTGTTTGACTTAGAGGTGATTTCTGATTTCCCCAGTTTGAACATAACCTTGTATAAGGCGATGAGGAAAGGCAGGATGAAAGTCAGATCTTCCAAAGTGGTGGTCTGAAAGAGAGATACAGGGGGTGACAGTTTCAGGTTTTTTGCAGCTTGTTCTCTCTTTAATAGTTTCCATGTTAGAAGCTGCTGGCACTTGCAGGAATGAAATTTTTGAAGACAGCTAAAACAAAACATCAGATTTCTAGTGCATCCCTGATGAATTCTTAAATTCAATTTCATATTAGCTTTATACAGAGAAGAAACATCTTTGACGTTTTCTTGACTTTTATGTGCTAAGCTGACAACACTAATAAGTTTTACAAGTTTTACTGGTATTGTTGAGATGTGTAACGAATATTTCCAATAACTTTCAATTGCAGCTTTGATCAGTCTCATAAGATCAACCAATCATTTAAAACTTAAGCCTATGATAAATGTTTGCATTTAAAAGTTGTCATGTCAAATCTGATTTTTTCCCATTATTGATATCCTGTGAATCCTTCCTTGGAATGGTCTTTATAGGACACTAAATTAGATGAAAAAATCCCCCACCTGGGAAATATACTGCCATAATAAAAAGACAGAATTTACTAGTTACTCGTTGATTTAACGATTATGCTTTTTTCCCCTTCCATTTTTTATTTAGATTCAGGGATTCTGCAGCAGACAGTCACACATACGAGGCAAGAGGGAATTAGATGTTTTGTTGCTGCAACAAAGGTCTTGAATAAGAAGAGTACAGCTGCCCTTTGCAAAGACTTTGAATTCTTGGAGGTCTGCCCCTCCAAAAATAGACTCTTATGTGGATCTCAGGGAACAACAATATAAAAAAAAAACCAGTGGCCATCAAGAGAAGACTTCTGCATTGCCTCTGGTCATGGTTGGAGGAAGAAGACTAAACTGGCCTGACATGGTGTGGCTGAGGCATGGGCAGGCTTAGATGTTTATTTTTATCTTTTTAGATGGACAATCAAAATACTTGTCTCCTAGCTACGCAGTACTGTGTGTTCCTGTTTTAATGTGCTTGAAAGCCTATCAGAGCACTGTCATTTGGGAAGACTAATAAAACGATTCTTTGAACACTCAACATTTTTTGATTTTGTTTAGAACTGAATCTGAGAGAACTTTGAGTCCCTTGTGGGCTAGAAGCCCAGCTCATGTGGTAATGACCACTTGAGCTTTATCACCTCTGCTGTAGCAGGCACTTGCTTTAGTAATATTGAAGGCTTAGAAATCTGTCAATCCTTATCTTTTTTAGCTCCTCTTTGTAGTCCCTCCAGGAATTTTTTATATATTGTCAATTTGGAGCACTTTTTTTTTTATGGTGTCTTCCAGAACATACTACTGTTTGTATCTTCTCTTGTGATGGATGCTTGTTACTCGCTTGGCTGCCTGGCACAAGTCTGGGGCACAATGATGATAAATAACTGGTATAACTGGATTGTTGTCCTACTCCCAGTCAAACATTTGGGTTTTCTGTCACAAAAGTTCTCAGCATAGTGTGAGCTGTCCAGCTTTGTCAGTAGGAGCTGGGAATCCCATGTGTGAAAGGAGGAGGTGAAGATAATTGGGGGTGGAAGATGGATGAGCACATGGCGGGAGGGATGAGGAGATGAGGGGAATAGTGCAGAGAAGAGGTAGCTGTAGGGAAAAGGTGAGAGAGAGAAGATGTGGCAAGAGTGATACTGACTTAAAAAAGGGTTAGGAACCATATCACAAGGGCAGGTTCTTTCTTGCTGCTGACTGTATGGGAAGCATCCTTGGTGAGCCATGGAGGTAACACAGAAGTAATAATGGAATCACTTGGGTTGGAAAAGACCTTTTAAGATCATGATGTCCAACTATTCACTAACTTCTGAGCCCAATGATAAACCATGTTCCTAAGCATCACATCTGCACGTTTTTTTGAACACCTCCTGGGATGGTGATTTAACCACCTCCCTGGGTGGCCTGTTCCAGTGTTTAATTACCGTTTCCATGGAGATTTTTTTTCTAATATCTAATCTATACCTCCCCTGGCGCAACGTGAGGGCATTTCCTCTCATCCTGTCACTTGTTACTAGGGAGAAGAAGCTGACACCCAACAGGCCAGGACATGAGAAGAAAGGAAGCTGAGTACATTGACTCTGCTTTCTGACTGTCTAGCTGGAAGATCTTACGTGAGGTTTTGGTTTGAACATTGTTAATGGAAATCTTTCAGAGCTCATTTGTTAGTTTCCTGTGACAAGGTTTGTAAGTAGAGGTCGGGTCTCTTATTGAATCAATCAGTATGGTCAGAAAATAAGACTCTATATCAGCTTGTATAGAGCTGATGTTTTTATGCTTACAGATGTTTTTATGCTTATGTGCTTAAATCATTACAGCTGTAATAAAACACAGCAACAGAAAAGGTAATATTTTTCCCCACATCTTGTGTAGCAGTAGTTCAGTTTATGTGAACAGAGAAGCAAACATGGATCTCTGCCATGTCTAGATTTCCTCTCTCCCCTCCCTTTCTCCTAACTCACTTGCAGCCATCAAATGCACTGTGGTTGAAACTGTAATCCTTGCATCCCAAAGGGGCATCTCTGTTTACAAATGTGTCACGGATAAATGGATTTGCACTGTAATTAATGGGTAACAGCAAAAGTATCTTGTGAAGTCTGGAGTGATGAAGGCTAAGGAGGAAAAGGACAGCTATAGTGAAGTAGTTGAGTGGAATCAGTTTTAAATAGCTGTTCTGCTGATTAGACCTCCTATCTGGGCCACAGGCTGTCCCCTGCTGAGCTCCTGCTGAAGACAGAAGGAAATGTGTTTGTAGAATGGATTCAGGATTGTGCCTTTTAGGCCCCCAAACCTGTTAATATTTACTGTGCTGTAGCATCAGTCCTCTTTCTCACAATTCTGTCTAGCATTGCTGTGTGCAGGTTCCTGGGAAAACCCTGGTGACTGGATGCTCTATTGTACAGCCCCCTTTTGTCGTCTGGGATTTCTGGGTCAGGATCTATGGGACAGGATCTATGGGTCAGGATCTATGGGGCAGGGGGGTCCCTATAGGGCCGGGGGTCGCTATGGGGCATCCCCCATGGGTTGGGGGAACCCCCTGGGATTGAGGGGAACCCCTTGGGATTGAGGGAGAACCCCCTGGGATTGCGGGGAATAGAGAAGGAGGGGTGGGGGTTGGATTTGGGGGTTCTCTGGAGATTGAGGGGGGGTCCCTCCAGGGTCCTGGGTCCCTATGGGGCAGGGCTGGGATCTGTGGGGCAGAATCTGTGGGGCAGGGGGAGCTGTGGGGCTGGGATTGGGATCTATGGGGCAGAATCTATGGGGCTGGGGCAGGTTCTATAGGGAGGGATCTATAGGGCCCGATCTGTGCGGTGGGATCTATGGGGCAGGGGGGGATCTATGGGGCAGGGGGGGATCTATGGGGCAGGGGGGGTCCCTCTAGGGTGGGATCTGTGGGGCAGAATCTATGGGGCAGAAGAGTTCCTATGGGGCAGGGTTGGGTTCTATGGGTCCAGGGAGGAATCTGTGGGGCAGGGGGGGATCTGTGGGGCAGGGGGGTCCCTATGGGTCTGGGGGTCACTCTGGGGCAGGGCTGGGATCTATGGGGCAGGGATTGGGGTCTATAGGGAGGGATCTGTGGGGCTGGGGGGTTCCTATAGGGTGGGATCTATGGGGCAGGATCTATGGGGCAGAATCTGTGGGGCAGGATCTGTGGGGTGGGATCTGTGGGGCAGGATTTCTGGGTCCAATCTATGGGGAGAAATCAATAGGGGCCGGGATCTATGGGGCAGGATCTGTGGGGCGAGAATCTATGGGGCAGAACCTTTGGGTCCTAAGTTCTGGGTCTGATCTGTGGGTCAGAACCTCTGGGTCAGGATCTATGGGGCAGGATCTGTGGGTCCAGTCTATAGGGCAGGAATCAATGGGGCAGGAGCCATGGGGCTGGATCTATGGGTCAGGATCTGTGGGTCAGAACCTCTGGCTCTGGGGGGATCTGGGGGTCAATCTTTGGGTCAAGATCTATGGGGCAAAGATCTGTGGGTCAGGATCCATGGGTTGGAATCTATGGGGCCGGGATCTGTGGGGCAGAACCTCTGGGTCAGGATCTGTGGGGCAGGATCCGTGGTTTGGGATCTATGGGGTGGGATTTGTGGTTTGGAATCTGTGGGGCAGAAATCAATGGGGCAGAATCTGTGGTTTGGGATCTGTGGGGTGGGAGCTGTGGGTCTGGGATTGGGGTCTGTGGGGCAGGATCTGTGGGTCTGGATCCATGGGGCAGGGGTGGGTTCTATAGGGTGGGATCTATGGGGCAGAATCTGTGGGGCAGGGATGGGATTTGTGGGCCAGGATCCATAGGACAGGATCTGTGGGTCAGGATCTATGGGGTGGAATCTGTGGGGCAGGAGCTGTGGGGCAGAAATCAATGGGGCTGGGATCTATGGGGTGAAATCCGTGGGTCAGAACCTCTGGGTCCAATCTCTGGGTCTGGGGGGGGGTGTGGGGTGAATCTATGGGGCAGGATCTATGGGTCAGGATCTATGGGTCCAATCTATAGGGCAGGAATCAATGGGGCAGGAGCCATGGGGCTGGGATCTATGGGGTGGAACCTCTGGGTCAGGATCTATGGGTCAGGAGGAGCTGTGGGGCAGGGCTGGGATCTATGGGGTGGGATCTGTGGGGCAGGAGCTATGGGGCAGGGATCTCTAGGTCTGGATCTATGGGGCAGAATCCCTGGTTTGGGATCTATGGGGTGGGATCTCGGGGTCCAATCTCTGGGTCTGGGGGGGATCTGGGGGTCAATCCATGGGGCAGGATCCATGGGGCAGGGATACACGGGGTGAAATCTATGGGGCAGGAGCTGTGGGGCAGAACCTTTGGGTCGGGATCTATGGGTCAGAATCCATGGGGCAGAAATCTATGGGGCAGAACCTGTGGGTCAGGATCTCTGGGTCCGTTCCATGGGGTGTAAATCAATGGGGCAGGATCTATGGGGCAGGATCTGTGGGGCAGGGGGGGATCTCTGGGTTCAATCAATGGGGAACAATCTATGGGGCAGAATCAGTGGGACTGGGATCTATGGGGCAGAACCCCTGGTTTGGGATCTATGGGGCAGAATCCATGGGGCAGAACCTCTGGGCCGGGATCTGTGGGGTGGAATCTCTGGGGTGAAATCAATGGGGTGAAATCTCTGGGGCCGAAGTCCACGGGGCAGAGATCTATGGGGAGGAACCTCTGGGTTGGGATCTGTGGGGCAGAACCCGTGGGGTGAAACCTGGGGGTCCAATCCATGGGGCAGGGATCAATGGGGTGGGAGCTGTGGGGCAGAACCTCTGAGTCCTGATCTGTGGGGCAGAATCTTTGGGTCAAGATCTATGGGGTGAAAGCCTTGGTTTGGGATCTGTGGGGCAGGATCTGTGGGTCAGGGGGGTCCCTATAGGGCCGGGGGTCGCTATGGGTCAGGATCTATGGGGCTGGGATTGGGATCTATGGGGCTGGGGGGGGGGTCCTATAGGTCTGGGGGTTGCTATAGGGCAGGATCTATGGGGCAGGGGGGGATCTGTGGGGCTGGGGGGTTCCTATAGGGTGGGATCTATGGGGCAGGATCTATGGGGTGGGATCTCTGGGTCCAATCTCTGGGTCCGGGGGGATCTGTGGGGCAGAATCTCTGGGTCAGGAATCACTGGGGAGGAATCCGTGGGGCAGAATCTCTGGGGTGGGATCTATGGGGCTGAAATCAATGGGGTGGAACCCGGGGTTTGGAATCTGTGGGGCAGAAATCTATGGGTCGGGATTTTTAGGTCCCATCTATGGGGCAGAAATCAATGGGGCAGAATCCATAGGGGGGAATCTATGGGGTGGGAGCTGTGGGGCTGGGATTGGGGTCTGTGGGGCAGGATCTGTGGGGCTGGATCTATGGGGCAGGATCTATGGGGCAGGATCTATGGGTCAGGATCCATGGGTCAGGATCTATGGGGCAGGATCTATGGGGCAGGATCCATGGGTCAGGATCTATGGGGCAGAACCTCTGGGTCAGGATCTATAGGGAAGGATCTATGGGGCAGGATCCATGGGTCAGGATCTATGGGGCAGGATCTATGGGGCAGGATCCATGCGTCAGGATCTATGGGTCAGGATCTATGGGTCAGGATCTATGGGGCAGGATCTATGGGGCAGGATCTATGGGGCAGGATCCATGGGTCAGGATCTATGGGTCAGGATCTATGGGGCAGGATCTATGGGTCAGGATCTATGGGGCAGGATCTATGGGGCAGAATCCATGGGTCAGGATCTATGGGGCAGGATCTATGGGGCAGGATCTATGGGGCAGGATCTATGGGTCCAAGCTGTGGGGCAAAAAGTAATGGGGCAGAACCTCTGGGTCGGGATCTGTGGGGCTGGGGGGGATCTCGGGGTCCGATCTATGGGGCAGAAATGAATGGGTCAGGGATCTATGGGGCAGAATCCGTGGAGTTGGGATCTGTGGTTTGGGGTCTATGGGGTGAAACCTGTGGGTGCAATCTATGGGGCAGAAATCAATGGGGTGGAATCTATGGGGCAGAACCCCTGAGTCCTGATCTGTGGGGCAGAATCCATGGGGCAGAACTTCTGGGTTGGGATCTATGGGGCAGGATCTATAGGGCAGGATCTGTGGGTCTGGATCTATGGGGCAGGAGGAGCTGTGGGGCAGGGATAGGATCTATGGGGTGGGATCTATGGGGGGGAATCTATGGGGCAGGGATCTCTAGGTCTGGATCTATGGGGTGAGATCTGTGGTTTGGGATCTCTGGGGCAGAATCTATGGGGTGGGATCTCTGGGTCCAATCTCTGGGTCTGGGGGAACGTGTGGGTCAATCTATGGGGTCAAATCTCTGGGGTGAAATCTGTGGGGTGGAATCCATGGGGCTGGGATCTATGGGGCAGGAGCTCTGGGTCCATTCTATGGGGCTGGGGGAGTGTGGGGGACGATCTATGGGGCAGAACCTTTGGGTCAGGATCTATGGGGTGAAATCTATGGGGCAGGATCCCTGGGGAGGGATCTATGGGGCAGAACCTCTGGGTCAGGATCTATGGGGCAGGGGGGTCCCTATAGGGCCGGGGGTCGCTATGGGGCAGGATCTATGGGGCTGGGGGGGATCTGTGGGGCTGGGGGGTTCCTATAGGGTGGGATCTGTGGGGCAGAATCTATGGGGCAGGATCTCTGGGTCAGGATCTGTGGGGCAGAATTCAGGGGTTGGAACCGATGGGTCTGGGATCTATGGGGTGAAATCAATGGGGTGGAATCTATGGGGCAGGATCCCTGGTTTGGAACCCACGGGGCTGGGATCTGTGGGGCAGAACCTTTGGGTCCAATCTATGGGGCAAAATCCGTGGGGAGGGATCTATGGGGCAGAAGCCATGCTTTGGGATTTGTGGGGCAGAATCTGTGGTGTAGGATCTATGGGGCTGGGATTGGGGTCTATAGGGAGGGATCTCTGGGGCAGGGGGGGATCTGTGGGGCAGGGGGGTTCCTATAGGGTGGGATCTATGGGGCGGGATATATGGGGTGGGATCTATGGGGCAGGATCTATGGGGCAGGGATCATTTAGGTGGGATCTATAGGGGGGAATCTATGGGGCAGGATCTATGGGGCAGGGATCTCTAGGTCTGGATCTATGGGGCAGAACCTCTGGGTCGGGATCTGTGGGGCAGAGGCTGTGGGTCGAGGTCTGTGGGGTGGGATCCGTGGGTCAGGGATCCATGGGGCAGGATCCGTGGGGCAGAACCTCTGGGTCGGGATCTGTGGGGCTGGGGGGGATCTCTGGGTCCAATCTATGGGGCAGAAATCAATGGGGTAAAATCCATGGGGCAGGATCCCTGGGTCAGGAATCTATGGGGTGAGCTCTGTGCTTTGGGATCTCTGGGGCAGAACCTCTGGGTCAGGATCTGTGGGGCAGAACCTGGGGTTTGGGATCTCTGGGGTGGGATCTGGGTTTTGGGATCTCTGGGTCAGGATCCATGGGTCAGGATCTATGGGGTGGGATCTCTGGGTCCAATGTGTGGGTCTGGGGGGACTTCTGGGTCCAATCTATGGGGCAGGAATCAATGGGGCAAAATCTCTGGGTCAGAACCTCTGGGTCCAATCTCTGGGTCTGGGAGGATGTGGGGGTCAATCTATGGGGCAGAAATCTATGGGGCAGAATCCGTGGGGTGAAATCTGTGGGTCAGGATTTATGGGTCCAATCTATGGGGCAGAATCTGTGGGGCAGAACCCGTGGGGTAAAATCTATGGGGTAGAATCCCTGGTTTGGGATCTGTGGGGCAGAACCTCTGAGTCCTGAGCTATGGGGCAGAATCCATGGGGTGCAATCTATGGGGTGGGATCTATGGGGCAGGATCTCTGGGGCAGAAAGCAATGGGTCAGAGATCTATGGGGTGAGATCTGTGGGGCAGGGGGGGGATCTCTGGGTCCAATTTGTGGGGCAGAACCCATGGGGTGGGATCTATGGGGCAGAACCTCTGAGTCCTGATCTATGGGGCAGAATCCATGGGGTGCAATCTATGGGGTGGGATCTGTGGTTTGGGGTCTATGGGGCAGGGGATGTGGGTCTGGGGTCTGTGGGGTGGGGGGGGATCTGTGGGGCAGGGGATGTGGGGTGGGGGATGTGTGGGGCAGGGGGGGATCTGTGGGTCTGGGGGGGGGTCTATGGGGCAGGATCTGTGGGTCTGGGGTCTGTGGGGCAGGGGCTGTGGGTCTGGGGTCTGTGGGGCAGGGGCTGTGGGTCTGGGGTCTGTGGGGTGGGGGGATGTGTGGGGCAGGGGGGGATCTGTGGGTCTGGGGTCTGTGGGGCAGGATCTGGGGGGCTGGGGGGGATCTGGGGGGCAGGGGATGTGGGGCTGGGGTCTGTGGGGCAGGGGCTGTGGGTCTGGGGGGGATCTGTGGGGCAGGATGTGTGGGTCTGGGGGGGATCTATGGGTCTGGGGTCTGTGGGGCAGGATCTGAGGGGCTGGGGGGGGATCTGTGGGGCTGGGGATGTGGGTCTGGGGTCTGTGGGGTTGGGGTGGATCTGTGGGGTGGGGGGGATCTGTGGGTCTGGGGTCTGTGGGGTTGGGGGGGATCTGTGGGGCAGGATGTGTGGGTCTGGGGTCTGTGGGGTTGGGGGATGTGTGGGGCAGGGGATGTGGGGCTGGGGTCTCTGGGGCAGGGGATGTGGGTCTGGGGTCTGTGAGGTTGGGGGGGATCTGTGGGGCAGGGGATGTGGGGCAGGGGATGTGGGTCTGGGGTCTGTGGGGTTGGGGGGGATCTGTGGGTCTGGGGGGGATCTATGGGGCAGGATGTGTGGGTCTGGGGTCTGGGGGGGATCTGTGGGTCTGGGGGGGATCTATGGGGCAGGGGATGTGGGTCTGGGGATGTGGGGTGGGGGGATGTGTGGGGCAGCCCCATAGCCCCCTCCCCAGCCCCGTTCCGGGGGTCTCCCCAGGAGTTCTGCTGGGTGGGGGTCAGGGTGGGGGTGGGGAAGTAGAGGAGGTCGAGCTGGGGGGAAATGGGGGGGGCTGGGACCCTGCAGGGACCCCAGACCCAGAGAGAGACCCCTGGACCCAGAGAGAGACCCCAGACCCAGAGAGAGACCCCAGACCCAGAGAGAGACCCCCAGACCCAGAGAGAGACCCCAGACCCAGAGAGAGACCCCAGACCCAGAGAGAGACCCCAGACCCAGAGAGACCCCAGACCCAGAGAGAGACCCCAGACCCAGAGAGAGACCCCCAGACCCAGAGAGAGACCCCAGACCCAGAGAGAGACCCCAGACCCAGAGAGAGACCCCAGACCCAGAGAGACCCCAGACCCAGAGAGAGACCCCCAGGACCCAGAGAGAGACCCCAGGACCCAGAGAGAGACCCCAGACCCAGAGAGAGACCCCCGGACCCAGAGAGAGACCCCAGACCCAGAGAGAGACCCCAGACCCAGAGAGAGACCCCCGGACCCAGAGAGAGACCCCCGGACCCAGAGAGAGACCCCAGACCCAGAGAGAGACCCCAGACCCAGAGAGAGACCCCAGGACCCAGAGAGAGACCCCAGGACCCAGAGAGAGACCCCAGACCCATAGAGAGACCCCAGGACCCAGAGAGAGACCCCAGACCCAGAGAGAGACCCCAGACCCAGAGAGAGACCCCAGACCCAGAGAGAGACCCCCGGACCCAGAGAGAGACCCCAGAATTTGGGGGAATTTGGGGGATTTGGGGGAAAAATGGGGGAAATTGGGAAAATTGGGGGTTGGGGGGGTTGGGGGGATTTGGGGGGAAATTGGGGGAAAATGGAAAAGATGGGAAATTGGGGGGTTTGGGGGAAAAATGAGGGGAATCGGGAAAATTGGGGGGTTGGGGAAAATGGGGGGAATTGGGGAAAAAAATGGGAAATATGGGGGATTGGGGGAATTGGGAAAAATTGGGGGGAATTGGGAAAATTGGGGGATTTGGGGGAAAATGGGGGGAATTTGGGGCCATTTGGGGGCATTTTGTGTGAGGTTGGGGCCGTTTTGGGGGCGTTTGGGGCCGTTTTGGGGGCGTTTGGTGCCTCAGTGTGGCCTGGGGAGACACCAGAGACCCAAAACTGACCCAAACGGGACCCAAACGGGACCAAACTGAGCCAAAAGGGACCCAAACTGACCCAAACTGACCTGAAATGGACCCAAAACGGACCCAAACTGACCCAAACGGACCCAAAACGGACCCAAACTGACCCAAATGGGACTCAAAAGGGACCAAACTGACCCAAACTGACCCAAACGGGACCAAACTGACCCGAAAGGGACCCAAACTGACCCGAAAGGGACCCAAAAGGGACCAAACTGACCCAAACTGACCCAAAATGGACCGAAACTGACCCAAACTGACCCAAACGGACCCAAAAGGGACCAAACTGACCCGAAAGGGACCCAAAAGGGACCAAACTGACCCAAACTGACCCGAAACGGACCCAAACGGACCCAAAACGGACCCAAATGGACCCAAAGTGACCCAAACGGGACCAAACTGACCCAAACTGACCCAAAAGGGACCAAACTGACCCGAAATGGACCCAAAAGGGACTACACTGACCCAAAAGGAACCAAATTGACCCAAACTGACCCAAAAGTGACCCAAAAGGGACCCAAAAGGGACCCAAACTGACCCGAAACGGACACAAAAGTGACCCAAACTGATTCAAAAGGGACCGAAAAGGGACCAAACTGACCCAAAACTGACCCAAAACTGACCTGAAACTGCCCCAAATCCCTGACCTGCAGCTGCCCCAAATCTGCCCCAAATCTGCCCCAAATCTGCCCCAAATCTGCCCCAAATCTGCCCCAAATCTGCCCCAGAACTGACCCAGAACTGACCCAGAACTGACCCAGAACTGACCCATAAGTACCCACAGATCCTGCCCCCCAAGTGCCCCCCAAGTGCCCCCCAAGTGCCCCCATCCTGCTGGGATGTGGGGCAGGATCCATGGGTCAGGATCTATGGGTCAGGATCCATGGGTCAGGATCTATGGGTCAGGATCTATGGGTCAGGATCTATGGGTCAGGATCTATGGGGCAGGATCTATGGGGCAGGATCTATGGGTCAGGATCTATGGGGCAGGATCCATGGGGCAGGATCTATGGGGCAGGATCTATGGGGCAGGATCCGTGGGACTGGGAGCTCTGGGTCCAATCTGTGGGGCACAATCTATGGGGTGGAATCTGTGGGGTGAAATCCGTGGGTCAGGATGTCTGGGTCAGAACCTCTGGGTCAGGAGCTATGGGGCAGAATCCATGGGACAGAAATCAATGGGGCAGAAATCAATGGGGTGGAATCTGTGGGTCAGGATCTGTGGGTCAAGATATGGGGCAGAAATCAGCGATGGCGCAGGATCCATGGGGCAGGAGCTGTGGGGTGGAATCCGTGGGGAGGAATCTATGGGGTGGGATCTGTGGGGCAGGATCTGGGAGGCACAATCTATGGGGCAGAACCTCTGGGTCAGGAATCTATGGGGTGAGCTCTGTGGTTCGGGATCTCTGGGGCAGAATCTGTGGGGTGGGATCTCTGGGTCCAATCTCTGGGTCTGGGGGGACTTCTGGGTCCAATCTATGGGGCAGGATCTATGGGTCAGGGATCTATGGGTCAGGGATCTATGGGGCAGAACCCATGGGGTGGAATCCATGGAGTTGGGATCTGTGGTTTGGGGTCTATGGGGTGAAACCTGTGGGTCCGGATCCATGGGGCAGAATCTGTGGGGTGGGCTCCTTGGCTCCAATCTATGGGGCAGAAATCAATGGGGCAGAACCTCTGAGTCCTGAGCTATGGGGCAGGAGCTATGGGGTGAGATCTGTGGGGCAGGGGGGGATCTCTGGGTCCAATCTGTGGGGCAGGATCTATGGGTCAGGGATCTATGGGGTGGAAGCCGTGGGTCTCATCTATGGGGTGGGATCTATGGGGCAGAATCCATGGAGTGAAATCTACGGGGTGGGATCTGTGGTTTGGGGTCTATGGGGCAGGAATCAATGGGGAGAAATCCATAGGGCAGAACCTCTGGGTCAGGATCTATGGGGCAGGATCTGTGGGTCCAATCTATAGGGCAGGAATCAATGGGGCAGGAGCCATGGGGCTGGGATCTGTGGGGCACAACCCCTGTGTCCTGATCTATGGGGCAGAACCCAGGGGGCTGAGATCTATGGGGTGGGATCTGTGGTTTGGGATCTATGGGGGGGGGGGGAGTCTATGGGGAGAAATCTATGGGGCAGAATCTGTGGGGCAGGATCTATGGGTCAGGATCTATGGGTCAGGATCTATGGGTCAGGATCTATGGGGCAGGATCTATGGGGCAGGATCTGTGGGGCAGGATCTATGGGGCAGGATCCATGGGTCAGGATCTATGGGGCAGGATCTATGGGTCAGGATCTATGGGTCAGGATCTGTGGGTCAGGATCTGTGGGTCAGGATCTATGGGTCAGGATCTATGGGGCAGGATCTATGGGGCAGGATCTATGGGTCAGGATCTGTGGGGCAGGATCCATGGGTCAGGATCTATGGGGCAGGATCTATGGGGCAGGATCTATGGGTCAGGATCCATGGGGCAGGATCTATGGGTCAGGATCTATGGGTCAGGATCTATGGGTCAGGATCCATGGGTCAGGATCTATGGGTCAGGATCTCTGGGTCAGGATCTATGGGGCAGGATCTATGGGGCAGGATCTATGGGGCAGGATCTATGGGTCAGGATCCATGGGTCAGGATCTATGGGTCAGGATCTATGGGTCAGGATCTATGGGGCAGGATCCATGGGTCAGGATCTGTGGGTCAGGATCTATGGGGCAGGATCTATGGGTCAGGATCTATGGGGCAGGATCCATGGGTCAGGATCTATGGGTCAGGATCTATGGGGCAGGATCTATGGGGCAGGATCCATGGGTCAGGATCCATGGGTCAGGATCCATGGGGCAGGATCTATGGGTCAGGATCCATGGGTCAGGATCTATGGGGCAGGATCTATGGGGCAGGATCTATGGGTCAGGATCCATGGGGCAGGATCTATGGGGCAGGATCTATGGGTCAGGATCTATGGGGCAGGATCCATGGGGCAGGATCCATGGGTCAGGATCTATGGGTCAGGATCCATGGGTCAGGATCTATGGGTCAGGATCTATGGGTCAGGATCTATGGGGCAGGATCTATGGGTCAGGATCTATGGGGCAGGATCCATGGGTCAGGATCTATGGGGCAGGATCTATGGGGCAGGATCCATGGGTCAGGATCTATGGGTCAGGATCTATGGGGCAGGATCTATGGGTCAGGATCTATGGGGCAGGATCTATGGGGCAGGATCTATGGGTCAGGATCCATGGGTCAGGATCTATGGGCAGGATCTATGGGTCAGGATCCATGGGTCAGGATCTATGGGTCAGGATCTATGGGGCAGGATCTATGGGCAGGATCTATGGGTCAGGATCTATGGGGCAGGATCCATGGGTCAGGATCCATGGGTCAGGATCTATGGGCAGGATCTATGGGGCAGGATCTATGGGGCAGGATCTATGGGGCAGGATCCATGGGTCAGGATCTATGGGGCAGGATCTATGGGTCAGGATCTATGGGGCAGGATCTATGGGGCAGGATCTGTGGGTCCAGGATTCATGGGGAGGAACCTGGGGGTCCAATCTCTGGGGTGAAATCCATGGGGCAGAACCTCTGGGTCAGGATCTGTGGGGCAGAACCTTTGGGGTGAAATCCCTGGTTTGGGATCTGTGGGGCAGAAGCTCTGGGTCGGGATCTATGGGGTGAAATCTCTGGGTCAGGATTTAGGGGTCTGATCTATGGGGCAGAATCCATGGGTCAGAACCTCTGGGTCAGGATCTGTGGGGCAGAATCCGTGGGGCTGGAATCTGTGGGTCAGGATCTATGGGGTGGGATCTCTGGGTCCATTCCATGGGTCTGGGGCGGGTTGGGGGTCAAGATCTATGGGGCAGAAATCAATGGGGCAGAAGCTCTGGGTCAGGATCTGTGGGCAGAACCCCCCTTCCAGTCCTTCCAGTTGCCTCCCAGTCCCTCTCAGTCCCTCCCAGTCTCTCCCAGTTCACCCCAAATCACTCCCAGGAGCCTCCAGTTCTTCCCAGTCCCTCCCAGTTGACTCTAAATCCCTCGCAGTTCTTCCCAGTCCCTCCCAGTTTCCTCCCAGTTCCTCCCAGTTGACTTCAAGTCACTCCCAGTCCCTCCCAGTCTCTCCCACTTCACCCAAAAAAAACCCTTTAGTAGCATCCCAGTTCTTCCCAGTTGCTCCCAGTCCCTCCCAGTTGACTCTAAATCCCTCCCAGTTCTTCCAGTCCCTCCCAGTTCCCCCCAATCCCCTCCCAGCCCCTCCCAGTTGACCCCAAAGCCCTCCCAGTTTCTTTCGGTCCCTTCCAGTTGCCTCCCAGTCCCTCCCAGTCCCTCCCAGTTCCTCCCAGATCCCTCCCAGTCCCTCCCAGTTCCCTCCCAGTTCTTCCCAGTTCATCCCAGTTGCCCTCAATTGGCTCCAGCTATGGGGAGGGATCTATGGGGCAGGGGGGGTCCCTCCAGGGTCCTGGGGTCCCTATGGGGCAGGGCTGGGATCTGTGGGGCAGAATCTGTGGGGCAGGGGGAGCTGTGGGGCTGGGATTGGGATCTATGGGGCAGAATCTATGGGGCTGGGGCAGGTTCTATAGGGAGGGATCTATAGGGCCCGATCTGTGCGGGGGGATCTATGGGGCAGGGGGGGATCTGTGGGGCAGGGGGGGATCTGTGGGGCAGGGGGGGACCTATGGGGCAGGGGGGGATCTATGGGGCAGGGGGGGATCTATGGGGCAGGGGGGGTCTCTCTAGGGTGGGATCTGTGGGGCAGAATCTATGGGGCAGAAGAGTTCCTATGGGGCAGGGTTGGGTTCTATGGGTCCAGGGAGGAATCTGTGGGGCAGGGGGGGATCTGTGGGGCAGGGGGGGATCTGTGGGGCAGGGGGGATCTATGGGGCAGGGGGGATCTATGGGGCAGGGGGGATCTATGGGGCAGGGGGGGTCTCTCTAGGGTGGGATCTGTGGGGCAGAATCTCTGGGGCAGAAGAGTTCCTATGGGGCAGGGTTGGGTTCTATGGGTCCAGGGAGGAATCTGTGGGGCAGGGGGGGATCTGTGGGGCAGGGGGGTCCCTATGGGTCTGGGGGTCACTCTGGGGCAGGGCTGGGATCTATGGGGCAGGGATTGGGGTCTATAGGGAGGGATCTGTGGGGCTGGGGGGGATCTGTGGGGTAGGGGGGTTCCTATAGGGTGGGATCTATGGGGCAGAATCTATGGGGTGGGATCTATGGGTCAGGAGCTATGGGGTGAAATCCATGGGCAGAACCTCTGGTTGGGGATCTGTGGGGCAGAATCCATGGGGCTGGAATCTGTGGGTCAAGATCTATGGGGTGGGATCTCTGGATCTGGATCTATGGGGCAGAACCTCTGGGTCAGGATCTATGGGGTGAGATCTATGGGGCCGGGGGAATCTCTGGGTCAGGATCTATGGGGCAGAAATCAATGGGGCAGAATCCATAGGGGGGAATCTATGGGGTGGGAGCTGTGGGGCTGGGATTGGGGTCTGTGGGGCAGGATCTATGGGTCAGGATCTATGGGGCAGGATCCATGGGTCAGGATCTATGGGGCAGGATCTATGGGTCAGGATCTCTGGGTCAGGATCTATGGGTCAGGATCTATGGGGCAGGATCCATGGGTCAGGATCTATGGGTCAGGATCTATGGGGCAGGATCTATGGGGCAGGATCTATGGGGCAGGATCCATGGGTCAGGATCTATGGGGCAGGATCTATGGGGCAGGGGATCCGTGGGGCAGGATCTATGGGGCTGGGGGGAGCTGTGGGTCTGGGGTCTGTGGGGCAGGGGATGTGGGTCTGGGGTCTGTGGGGTTGGGGGGGATCTGTGGGGCAGGGGATGTGGGTCTGGGGGGATCTGTGGGTCTGGGGTCTGA
>NW_027285930.1:0-37712 GCF_036169615.1 Heliangelus exortis | reverse complement strand
TGATCCCAAAATCCTCCTCTTTCCCCCCAAATCCTTCTCCTCACACCCCCAGATCCCAAAATCCTCTTTTCCCCCCAAATCCTTCTCCTCACACCCCCAGATCCCAAAATCCTCCTCTTTCCCCCCAAATCCTTCTCATCACACCCCAAAATCCTCCTCTTTTCCCCCAAATCCTTCTCCTCACACCCCAAAATCCCAAAATCCTCCTCTTTTCCCCCAAATCCTTCTCCTCACACCCCAAAATCCCAAAATCCTCCTCTTTTCCCCCAAATCCTTCTCCTCACACCCCCAGATCCCAAATCTTTCTCCTTACACCCCAAATCCTTTTCGTTTCCCCCCAAATCCCTCTCTTTGCTCCCTAAATCCCCAAATCCCTCTCCTTATCCCCCAAACCCCTTTCCTTACACCACAAATCCCTCTCCTCACACCCCCAGATTCCCAAATCCCTCCCGGTCTCGATCCCGATCCTGATCCCTGTTCCGGTTCCTCCCGGTCCGGAACCCGATATCAATCCCAATCCCGTTCCCGATCCCGCTCCCGGTTCCGATCCCGATCCCGCTCCCGGTTCCGATCCCGATCCCGGTTCCGATCCCGCTCCCGGTTCCTCCCAATCCCGTTCCCGATCCCGGTTCCGATCCCGGTTCCGGTTCCTCCCGATCCCGATTCCTCCCGCTCCCGGTTCCGATCCCGATTCCGATCCCGCTCCCGGTTCCGATCCCGATCCCGCTCCCGGTTCCGATCCCGATCCCGGTTCCGATCCCGATCCCGGTTCCGATCCCGATCCCGGTTCCTCCCCATCCCGCCCCCGGTTCCGATTTCCGATCCCGGGACTCCCGGATCCCGGGATCGGAACCGGTTCCGATCCCGATCCCGGTTCCGATCCCGATCCCGCTCCCGGTTCCGATCCCGATCCCGGTTTCCGATCCCGCTCCCGGTTCCTCCCCATCCCGCCCCCGGTTCCGATCCCGCTCCCGGTTCCTCCCAATCCCGTTCCCGTTCCCGATCCCGGTTTCCGATCCCGCTCCCGGTCAGGGCCTCACCTCGCCGCTCCCATTCCGCCGCTGCCGCTCTCGCGAGATGCCGCGAGATCTCGCGAGAAAAACGCGAGGGGCGGAGCGTCCTCAAACCCCTCCCCCTCATTTGCATTCCACGACGCTATAACCAGGCGAGGCCACGCCCCTTGCGTTTTTTAGCCCCGCCCCTTCGCTCGGGAGGTGTCAAGGCCTCTCCCTGATTGGTTACAAAGAGTCCCAAGGACCCTCGTGATTGGTTGAAGAGTTTCCAGACCTCCCCTGATTGGTTGAAGAGTTTCAAGACCCCTCCTGATTGGTTGAAGCATTTCCAGGCCTCCCCTGATTGGTTGAAGAGTTTCAAGGCCTGCTCTGATTGGATAAAAAGAGTTCCAAGGCCTCTCCTGATTGGTTAAAAAGAGTTTCAAGGCCCCTCCTGATTGGATAAAAAAGAGTTTCAAGCCCACCCCTTGCATCCAATCCCTTCGGGGCATTTTAATGATTCCGGCCAAGCCCCGCCCCCTTCTACTGTTGGCCAGAACAGAAAAAAAAATAAAAAAAGAGAAAAAGAAATTAGAAAAAAATAGAAGAAAATAAAAGAGAAAACAAAATAGAAAAAAAAAAAAAAGAAAGAAAGAAAAAAAAAAAACACTCCAAAAACCCAAAAAAAAAGCCCAAAGGGACCCCTCCAAAAAACCCAAACCCCCCCCCCAAAATTAATAAGAATTTTAATGAGAATAAATATATAAAATATTTTTTTTTTTTCTATTTTTTTCTATTCTTTGCCAGCCCCGACCGTTGGGACTTTTTGGACCCCATTGAGCTAAGGGGGGAAAATGGCTGTCGAGGGCTGAGAGATTCGAGGTTTGTGGTAAAAAAAGAACCTGTAGGCCAAATGTTGGTGGTGCTGTGGGGAGGGTTCCACGTGAGGGTTAAAACCGAAGTTTTCAGTGGCCACTCCTTGAATTTGT
Source organism: Heliangelus exortis (assembly GCF_036169615.1). Classification (NCBI taxonomy): domain Eukaryota; kingdom Metazoa; phylum Chordata; class Aves; order Apodiformes; family Trochilidae; genus Heliangelus; species Heliangelus exortis. Next base: position 35,731 of record NW_027285930.1, on the reverse strand, counting down.
TTGCCAGTCCTGACCGTTGGGACTTTTGGGGCCCTGTTGACCAACTGAGGAAAATGGCTGCTGAGGGCTGGGAGATTCGAGGTTTGTGGTAAAAAAGAACCCGTGGGCCAAATGTTGGTGGTGCTGTGGGGAGGGTTCCACGTGAGGGATAAAACCAAAATTTTCAGTGGCCACTCCTTGAATTTGTTTGCCAGTCCTGACCGTTGGGACTTTTTGGACCCCATTGAGCTAAGGGGGGAAAATGGCTGCCGAGGGCTGAGAGATTCAAGGTTTGTGGTAAAAAAAAACCCGTAGGCCAAATGTTGGTGGTGCTGTGGGGAGGGTTCCACGTGAGGGATAAAAACGAAGTTTTCAGTGGCCACTCCTTGAATTTGTTTGCCAGTCCCGACCGTTGGGACTTTTTGAGGCCCCATTGAGCTAAGGGGAGAAAATGGCTGCCGAGGGCTGAGAGATTCGAGGTTTGTGGTAAAAAAGAACCCGTAGGCCGATTTTTCTTGGTGCTGTGGGGAGGGGTTCCACGTGAGGGTTAAAAACGAAGTTTTCAGTGGTCACTCTTTGAATTTGTTTGCCAGTCCCGACCGTTGGGACTTTTGGGGCCTGTTGACCAACTGAGGAAAATGGCTGCTGAGGACTGGGAGATTCGAGGTTTGTGGTAAAAAAGAACCTGTAGGCCAAATGTTGGTGGTGCTGTGGGGAGGGTTCCATGGGAGGATTAAGGCTCCTCAAAATTTTCAGTGGTCACTCCTTGAATTTGTTTGCCAGTCGTGACCGTTGGGACTTTTGGGGCCTGTTGACCAACTGAGGAAAATGGCTGCTGAGGGCTGGGAGATTCGAGGTTTGTGGTAAAAAAAGAACCCGTAGGCCAAATGTTGGTGGTGCTGTGGGGAGGGGTTCCACGTGAGGGATAAAACCAAAATTTTCAGTGGCCACTCCTTGAATTTGTTTGCCAGTCGTGACCGTTGGGACTTTTGGGGCCTGTTGACCAACTGAGGAAAATGGCTGCCGAGGACTGGGAGATTCGAGGTTTTGTGGTAAAAAAGAACCCGTAGGCCAAATGTTGGTGGTGCTGTGGGGAGGGTTCCGTGGGAGGATTAAGGCTCCTCAAAATTTTCAGTGGTCACTCCTTGAATTTGTTTGCCAGTCGTGACCGTTGGGACTTTTGGGGCCTGTTGACCAACTGAGGAAAATGGCTGCCGAGGACTGGGAGATTCAAGGTTTGTGGTAAAAAAAAAACCTGTAGGCCGATTGTTGGTGGTGCTGTGGGGAGGGTTCCACGTGAGGGTTAAAACCAAAATTTTCAGTGGCCACTCCTTGAATTTGTTTGCCAGTCCTGACCGTTGGGACTTTTTGAGACCCCATTGAGCTAAGGGGGGAAAATGGCCGCCAAGGGCTGAGAGATTCGAGGTTTGTGGTAAAAAAGAACCCGTAGGCCGATTGTTGGTGGTGCTGTGGGGAGGGTTCCACGTGAGGGTTAAAACCAAAGTTTTCAGTGGCCACTCCTTGAATTTGTTTGCCAGTCCTGACCGTTGGGACTTTTTGGGGCCCCATTGAGCTAAGGGGGGAAAATGGCCGCCAAGGGCTGAGAGATTCGAGGTTTGTGGTAAAAAAGAACCCGTAGGCCGATTGTTGGTGGTGCTGTGGGGAGGGTTCCACGTGAGGGTTAAAACCAAAGTTTTCAGTGGTCACTCCTTGAATTTGTTTGCCAGTCCTGACCGTTGGGACTTTTGGGGCCTGTTGACCAACTGAGGAAAATGGCTGCCGAGGGCTGGGAGATTCGAGGTTTGTGGTAAAACACCAACCTGTAGGCCGATTTTTCTTGGTGCTGTGGGGAGGGTTCCACGTGAGGGTTAAAGCCAAAATTTTCAGTGGTCACTCTTTGAATTTGTTTGCCAGTCGTGACCATTGGGACTTTTTGAGGCCCCATTGAGCTAAGGGGGGAAAATGGCTGCCGAGGGCTGAGAGATTCAAGGTTTGTGGTAAAAAAAAACCCCGTAGGCCGATTTTTCTTGGTGCTGTGGGGAGGGTTCCACGTGAGGGTTAAACCCGAAGTTTTCAGTGGTCACCGCTCTAAATCGGGTCCTAAAACCCGGCCGGGAGACGCCGATTAAACCCAATTATTATTTATTAGGAAGCGACGAGAAGCAAAAGCAGCGCTGGGCGCTCGGGAGGCTCCACTCGACCAAGATGGCGGCTCCCTGCGTGTCGTGGTCCCTCGTGTCCCGGTGCCCCGGGCGGGTCCTCCCGTGCTCTCCTTGTTGCTAAGGGGCTGGGTTCTTCTTTTTCACCCTATAGAAGGTAAAGAGAAACCCTATGTAGGGTTCACCTATAGAAGGGTTTGGAGAAGGGGCCACACAGTCCTAGTCATGAATGACATGGGGACACCCATAGGGGGACCCCCCATAGGTGACCCCACAGGGGACCCCACAGGGGACCCCCCCATAGGTGACCCCATAGGTAGCCCCCATAGGGGACCCCTCCAGGTCTATAGGGGACCCCCCATATGTGACCCCATAGGGGACCCTCCAGGTCTATAGGGGACCCCCCATATGTGACCCCATAGGGGGACCCTCCAGGTCTATAGGGGACCCCCCATATGTGACCCCATAGGGGGACCCTCCAGGTCTATAGGGGACCCCCCATATGTGACCCCACAGGGGACCCCCCAGGTCTATAGGGGGACCCCATAGTTGACCCCCCCATAGTTGACCCCCCCCATAGGTGACCCCCAGAGGGGGCCCCCCAGGTCTATAGGGGACCCCTCATAGATGACCCCATAGGTGACCCCACAGGGCACCCCCCAGGTCTACCACCCATAGGTAACCCCATATGTGACACCCATAGGTGACCCCATAGGGGGACCCCCCAGGTCTATAGGGGACCCCCCATGGGTGACCCCATGGGTGACTCCATAGGTGACACCCATGGGGGACCCCATAGGTGACCCCATAGGGGACCCTCCAGGTCTATAGGGGACCCCATAGGTGACCCCCCTATAGGTGACCCCAATACGTGACACCCATAGGTGACTCCATAGGGGAATCTCAGGTCTATAGGGGACCCCCCCATAGATGACCCCCCCATAGGTGACCCCATGGGTGACACCCATAGGTGACCCCATAGGGGGACCCCATAGGGGACCCCAGAGGGGACCCCCAGAGGGGACCGACTCCCCAGGTCTATAGGTGACCCCCATATGTGACACCCATAGGAGACCCCATAGGTGACCCCACAGGGGACCCCCCAGGTCTATAGGGGGACCCCCCATGGGTGACCCCATAAGGGCCACCCCTATAGGTGACACCCCCATATGTGACCCCCATAAAGGACCCCCCAGGTCTATAGGGGACCCCCCATATGTGACCCCATAGGGGGACCCTCCAGGTCTATAGGGGACCCCATAGGTGACCCCCCCATAGGTGACCCCCCCATAGGTGGCACTCACGTGGGGGCAGGGGGCGGGGCCACCTTTGCCGCCATTTCCTGGAGCTCCCGTTTTCACCCCCCCCAGGGCCTCGTTCGCTGCCGCCACCTCCTGGGGGGAGGGGACGGGGGGGGGGGACACGCCCCCCAACCACCCTTAGCCCCGCCCACAGCCCTTAGCCCCGCCCCTCCCCCCCAAACCCCTCCCCGCGCCCCCAAACCCCTCCCCTTGCCCCCCAACCCCGCCTTATTTGCATTAGCCACGCCCCTTACCCCCGTTGCCACGCTCACATCCCACTGACCCCGCGCCCATCAGTGGCTCCGCCCAGTCCTGAAGCCACGCCCACCGCAAAGTCCTGTCCCCAGTCCCACGCCCCTTTGGCCCCGCCCACACTGGCTCCTCCCCTTTGGGCCCCCGCCCACACAAAGCCCCTCCCCTTTTTACCCCACTACCCAACCCCCCCTTTGGCCACGCCCACCCAAAACACCCGCCCCTTTGGCCCCGCCCACCCGAACAGTGATCCTTTTTGCCCCTGCCCCCAAAGCCCCGCCCCCCTTTTTGGCCCCGCCCCCTTTGCCCCCACCCACCCGAACCCCCACCCCTCTTGGCCCCACCCACCCGAATACCCTCCCTTTTGGCCCCCGCCCCCTTTTGGCCCCGCCCACCTGCCGCAGCCTCTCGAGCCGCCCCTCCCCCTCCCTCCGCCGTGACTCCGCCCTCCCGCGCGCGCAGCTCCGCCCCCTCCCGCGCCGCTCGCGCCGCCTCCAGCTCCGCCCACAGCCGCTGCACCGCCTCCTGGGGGGCGGGGCCTCGTCAGGGACACGCCCACCCCATAAACCACGCCCCCTTTCTGTTAAACCCCCCTCCACCCTAACAAGCCCCGCCCCCTCACAGACCACGCCCATGCCCCAGACTCCGCACACTCCCCCAAGCCCCTCCCACCTGCTGGAGCCGCAGTCGTTCCCAGGCCCGGTCACGTGCTCTGCTCGGCAGGCCCCGCCCACCCGGATCTTGGCCACGCCCACCGCGACCTCCAAGGCGCGAAGGGCTCCGCCCTCCGCCAGGCTCCGCCCCCTCTCCAGGGAAAGGCCCCGCCCCAGCGCCGCCACCTGAGTGACAGGAAGAGGCCCCGCCCACCCCGGTGATTGACAGCCCCGCAAGCCCCGCCCATCGGACGAATGATGCCCATAAGCCCCTCCCATCGGGTGATTGACACCTCTAAGCCCCGCCCACCTTCTCGCTCAGCTCCCGTAGCTCCGCCTCCATCTCCCGGCGCCGCTGGGCCTGGGGGGGGCAGAGGGACCCAGGGGGAAACTGAGGCACGGGGGGAGGAGCCAGGAGGGGGGGAGGGGAAACTGAGGCACGGGGGGGGACCCAGGGGTGTGGGGGGGGAAACTGAGGCACGGGGGGAGGACCCAGGAGTAGGGGGGGAAACTGAGGCACACGGGGGGATCCAGGAGGGGGGGGGAAACTGAGGCACGGGGGGGGACCCAGGGGTGGGGGGGGACCCAGGGGTGTGGGGGGGAAACTGAGGCACGGGAGGAGGACCCAGGAGGGGAGGAGGGGAAACTGAGGCACAGGGGGGTGACCTGGGGTTGGGGGGGACCCAGGGGTGTGGGGGGGGAAACTGAGGCACAGGGGGAGGACCCAGGAGTAGGGGGGGAAACTGAGGCACACGGGGGGATCCAGGAGGGGGGGGGGAAACTGAGGCACGGGGGGGGGGACCCAGGGGTGGGGGGGGGACCCAGGAGTAGGGGGGGAAACTGAGGCACGGGGGGGGAGGACCCAAGATTGGGGGGGGACCCACGGGTGTGTGGGGGAAACTGAGGCACGGGAAGGTGTTTGGGGGGGACACGACCCCCCGGTGGGTGGGGGTGGGGGAGGGGTTCCGGCACGGTGTCCACGGAGAGGAGGAGGGGAGGGGGGGGGGGGGGCACCCCCCAAATGACTCCAGAACCCCCGAACCGGGGTCCCCCCCGAACCTTTGGGTCCTTCCCGAACCCCGGGGTCCCCTCCCTGCCTCAGTTTCCCCCCCTGGTCCCCCCTGTGCCTCAGTTTCCCCCTCTCCGAACCGGGGTCCCCCTGAACCCCTGGATCCCCTCGTGCCTCAGTTTCCCCCCCGAACCTTTGGGTCCTTCCCCAACCCCCTGGGTCCCCTCCCTGCCTCAGTTTCTCCCCCCGAACCTTTGGGTCCCTCCCGAACCCCCTGGGTCCCCCCGAACCTTTGGGTCCCCCCGAACCCCCTTGGGTCCCCTCCCTGCCTCAGTTTCTCCCCTCGAACCTTTGGGTCCCTCCCGAACCCCCTGGGTCCCCTTGAACCTTTGGGTCCCCCCCGAACCCCTGGATCCCCTCGTGCCTCAGTTTCCCCCCCGAACCTCTGGGTCCCCCCCGAACCGGGTCCCCCCCCCCACTCACCTTTTCCCTCGTGGGGGGTTTGTCCCGTTGCCCCCCCCCCCCCCGTGTCCCCCATCACCCTCAGGGTTCCCCCCACGCACCCACCCACGCACCCCCCACCCGTGGGGTCCCCTCTGCACCCCGGGGTCCGTCCCGGTTCTGCCACCTCCGTGGGACCCACGAGCCCTTCCCCCCCCCTCCCCCACCCCCACGGGGCTCATCCCACGGCCTCGCCCCCCCCCCGGGGCACCCAAATGTCCGAAGAGATCGGGACCCATCCACCCGTGGGTGCCCCCACCCACCCCGCCCCGCGGCACCCCCGTGACGTCACCGCCCCGGGGGGTGTGATGTCATAGGGCGGGGGAGGGGTGGGGGAGGGGAGGGAGGAGGGTTTGGGGGAGGGGACACGGGGGGACACGAGGGGACACGAGGGCACGTGGGTTACCACGGGTTACCACGGGTTACTATGGGTTATCACGGGTTAACCCCTCCCTCTTCCCTCCCCTCACTTCCGGTCCCTCCCCGGAAGTGTCAGCGGCGTTTCCGGGTTTCTGGGCTGGTTCCGGAGGTGAGTTCGGTCCCGGGTCCCCTCTTGGGGGAGGTTTGGGAATGTCCCCGAGGTGTCCCCAATCCCCGGTGACGTCACCCGAGGCGTCCCCGAGCCCCGTGACGTCACCCGAGGTGTCCCCACCCCCCGGTGGCATCTGCAGCGCTCGCTGATGTCCCCAGAGGTGTCCCCACCCCCCCATGGAGGTGGCACCGGTCCTGTCCCCATCCCCTGGAGATGTCCCCAACGCTGTCCCCATCTCCTGGTGACATCCCACGTTGATGTCCCCACCTCCTGGTGACGTCCCCAGCATTGTCCCCATCTCCTGGCGATGTCCCCAACGTTGCCCCATCTCCTGGCAATGTCCCCAGTGATGTCCCCATCTCCTGGAGATGTCCCCAGTGCTGTCCTCACCTCCTGGTGACATCCCCAACATTGTCCCCATCTCCTGGCAATGTCCCCAACGCTGTCCCCATCTCCAGGAGATGTCCCCAACATTGTCCCCATCTCCTGGCGATGTCCCCAACGTTGTCCCCATCTCCTGGAGGTGTCCCCAGTGCTGTCCCCACCTCCTGGTGACATCCCCAACGTTGTCCCCATCTCCTGGCAATGTCCCCAGTGATGTCCCCATCTCCAGGGGATGTCCCCAACATTGTCCCCATCTCCTGGAGGTGTCCCCAGTGCTGTCCCCATCTCCTGGAGATGTCCCCAACGCTGTCCCCATCTCTTGGCGATGTCCCCAACACTGTCCCCATCTCCTGGTGACGTCCCCAGTGCTGTCCCCATCTCCAGGGGATGTCCCCAACACTGTCCCCATCTCCAGGAGATGTCCCCAGTGATGTCCCCATCTCCAGGAGATGTCCCCAACACTGTCCCCATCTCCAGGGGATGTCTCCAACGCTGTCCCCATCTCCTGGCGATGTCCCCAACATTGTCCCTATCTCCTGGAGGTGTCCCCAACATTGTCCCCATCTCCTGGCGATGTCCCCAACACTGTCCCCATCTCCTGGAGGTGTCCCCATGTCCATGTCCCCATCTCCAGGGGATGTCCCCAACACTGTCCCCATCTTCTGGAGCTGTCCCCAACATTGTCCCCATCTCCAGGGGATGTCCCCATGTCCATGTCCCCATCTCCTGGAGCTGTCCCCAACATTGTCCCCATCTCCTGGAGGTGTCCCCAACGCCGTCCCCATCTCCTGGTGACACCCCACGTCGATGTCCCCACCTCCTGGCCACGTCCCCAACGCCGTCCCCCCCCCATCTCCCGCTGCTTCCTCCTCCAACTGGCGGCACCTTCCCCCTCCCCCCCATTGGCTCCCACCTCCCTGACCCCCGTTTTTTTCCCCCTCCAGGCGTCCCCTCCTCCTCCTCGAGGCCACCTCCTCGTCCCCTCCCGCTGTCCCCAAGCCATGGCCGAGGCCGTGCACTACATCCACCTCCAGAACTTCAGCCGCTCCTTGCTGGAGACCCTCAACGGGCAACGCTTGGGCGGCGACTTCTGCGACGTCACCGTGCGGATCCGCGAGGCCACGCTGCGCGCCCACCGCTGCGTCCTGGCCGCCGGGAGCCCCTTTTTCCACGACAAACTCCTCTTGGGCCATTCGGCCATCGAGGTCCCTCCCGTCGTCCCCAGCGGGGCCGTCCGGCAGTTGGTGGAGTTCATGTACTCGGGGTGTTTGGTGGTGGCTCAGTCCGAAGCTCTCCAGATCCTCACGGCCGCCTCCGTCCTCCAGATCAAAACCGTCATCGACGAGTGCACCCAGATCATCTCCCGCGGGAGGGGCCCCAAAGTTTTGCCCCCCGCCAAACCCCCCCAACCCGAGCCCCGCACCTCGGGGGGGTCCTCGGGGACCTCGGGGCCGCCGGCGGAACAACCCCCGGGGCACAGCCGGAAGCAGCGCCAACCCCTGCGCCTCCGGCCGCCCCTCAAGGAGGAGGAGGAGGAAGAGGAGGAGGAGGAGGAGGAGGAGGAAGAAGAGGAGGAAGAAGAGGAGGAGGCGGCCACGGGGGGGGGTGGAGGAGGCTCGGTCCCCCCTCCCTTCCCCCCCGAGGAACCCCCCGCCCCTTTTCTGGGCCCCCCCCGAAGTCTTCGCCGATGCCTTCCTCCCCCCTTGGCCTCCCGGGGAAGAGGGCGGCGGGGGGGGGACCGAGGGTGGCCCGGAGACCCCCGCGGGGACCAAAGGCACCCGGGGGGGGCTGGGGGGGCTCTACCAAGGGGGGGGGACCCCTCGTGGGCCCCCCCCAGCCCCCCGGCCCCTCCCGCTGTCCCCAAGCCTCCTATCAGTGCGGGCACTGCCAGAAGACCTTCAGCTCCCGGAAGAACTACACCAAGCACATGTTCATCCACTCCGGTGAGGGACACGCGGGGGGGGGGACGCGGGGGGGGGGGGGGGGGGGGGGCACGGGGGGGGGACACGGGGAGGGGGGACGTGGGGGGGGGGCGGGGACATCCGTCTGGACACCCGGTGAACCCCTTGACCTCTCTCGGTTCACCGCGTCGGGCGCGTCCGTGTTGACGTGTGATGGGCCGTGTTGGGCCAGGTTGACCCATGTTGGTCCATGTTGACCCATATTGGTCCATGTTGACCCATGTTGGTCCATGTTGACCCATGTTGGCCCGTGTTGACCCATGTTGGTCCATGTTGACCCATGTTGGCCCGTGTTGACCCATGTTGGTCCATGTTGGCCCATGTTGACCCATGTTGGTCCATGTTGACCCCTAGACATCCGAGTTGACCCACGTTGACCTCCATTGACTTGTAGAGACCCACCTTGACCCGTAGACATCCACCTTGACCCACCTTGACCTCTAGAGATCCAGGTTGGCCCCATGTTGACCTATGTTGACCTACATTGACCTGTAGAGACCCATCTTGACCCGTAGACATCCACCTTGATCAACCTTGACCCCAGATTGGCCCATGTTGACCTGTAGAGACCCACCTTGACATCCACCTTGACCCACTTTGACCTCTAGAGATCCTACATTTATCTGTAGAGACCCATCTTGACCCACCTTGACATCCACCTTGACCAACCTTGACCTCTAGAGATCCAGGTTGGCCCACGTTGACCTACGTTGACCTGTAGAGACCCACTTTGACCAACCTTGACCTGTAGACATCTTCCTTGACCTCTAGAGTTGGCCCATGTTGACCTACGTTGACCTGTAGAGACCCACCTTGACCCGTAGACATCCACCTTGACCAACCTTGACCTCAGATTGGCCCATGTTGACCTACATTGACCTGTAGAGACCCACCTTGACCCACCTTGACCTGTAGACAACCTCCTTGACCAACGTTGACCTCTAGAGGTCCTACCTTGACCTGTAGTGACCCACCTTGACCCGTAGACATCCACCTTGACCAACCTTGACACCTAGAGTTGGCCCATGTTGACCTACGTTGACCTGTAGAGACCCACCTTGACCCACCTTGACCTCTAGAGATCCAGGTTGGCCCACATTGACCTACGTTGACCTGTAGAGACCCACTTTGACCAACCTTGACCTGTAGACATCCACCTTGACTTCTAGAGTTGGCCCACATTGACCTACATTGACCTGTAGAGTCCCACTTTGACCCACCTTGACCCGTAGACATCCACCTTGACCAACCTTGACCTCTAGAGATCCAGGTTGGCCCATGTTGACCTATGTTGACCTGTAGAGACTCACCTTGACCAACCTTGACCTCTAGAGATCGTACGTTGACCTGTAGAGACCCACCTTGACCCACCTTGACCTCTAGAGACCCACCTTGACCAACTTTGACCCACCTTGACCTCTAGAGACCCACCTTGACCAACTTTGACCCACCTTGACCTCTAGAGACCCATCTTGACCCACCTTGACCAACCTTGACCTCTAGAGACCCACCTTGACATCCACCTTGACCAACCTTGACCTCTAGAGACCCATCTTGACCCACCTTGACCAACCTTGACCTCTAGAGACCCACCTTGACCAACTTTGACTCACCTTGACCTGTAGAGACCCACCTTGACCCACCTTGACCTCTAGAGACCCACCTTGACCTCTAGAGACCCATCTTGACCCACCTTGACCTGTAGACATCCACCTTGACCCACCTTGACCTCTAGAGACCCACCTTGACCAACCTTGACCTCTAGAGACCCACCTTGACCCGCCTTGACCTCTAGAGACCCACCTTGACCAACCTTGACCTCTAGAGACCCACCTTGACCAACTTTGACCCACCTTGACCCACCTTGACCTCTAGAGACCCATCTTGACCCACCTTGACCTCTAGAGACCCAGGTTGGCCCACACTGCCCTACATTGCCCCGTAGAGTCCCACTCTGACCCACCTCGACCTTCAGCCCCCCGCGTTTCCCCCCGTTTGGCTGCCGGTTGACTCCGGGCTTGTGTCCCGTCAGGTGAGAAGCCCCACCAGTGCTCCATCTGCTGGCGTTCCTTCTCCTTCGGGATTATCTCCTCAAGCACATGGTGACCCACACGGGGGTCCGGGCCTTCAGTGCGGGGTCTGCTGCAAACGTTTCACCCAGAAGAGCTCCCTCAACGTCCACATGCGCACACCACCGCCCCGAGCGCTTCCAGTGCCGCCTCTGCGCCAAAGGCTTCTCCACCGCACCCTCCTGGAACGCCACGCGGCTGCCGCCCACCCCGGGGACGCCGCCCCGGGGCCTCCTCCTCCTCCTCCTCTTCCTCCTCTTCTCTTCCTCCTCCTCCTCCTCCTCCTCCTCCTCTTCTCCTCCTTCTCTTCCTCCTCCTCCTCTTCCTCCTCCTCCTCTTCCTCCTCCTTCTCTTCTCCTCCTCCTCTTCCTCCTCCTCCTCTTCCTCCTCCTCCTCCGCCCGAAGCCGGGTTGGGGCCGTGGCCGAACGCCGAGGTCGCCGGGCCCCGCGCATGCGGCCTGCGGGGACGCCCGGCACCGGAGGGCTTTGACCGTGGGCGTGGCCGTTGGCCGCCTCGTGGGACCTTCCTGAGGTCTTGATGATGGTGACAAGGGTCAATGGGACCAAACTCTGTCCTTGTGGCCACCTCAATGGGCTGTGGTAGCCATTGGCCACCTTGTAGGATGTCCTTGATGAAGGTGACAAGGGCCAATGGGACCAAGCTGTGTCCTTGTGGCCACCTCAATGGGCCATTGGCCACCTTGTAGGACTTCCTCAAGGTCTTGGTGAAGGTGACAAGGGTCAATGGGACCAAACTGTGTCCTTGTGGCCACCTCAATGGGCTATGGTAGCCATTGGCCACCTTGTAGGGTGTCCTTGGTGACTGTGACAAGAGCCAATGGGACCAAGCTCTGTCCTTGTGGCCACCACAATGAGCTGTGGTAGCCATTGGCCACCTCATGGACTCTCCTGAGGTCTTGATGATGGTGACAAGGGCCAATGGGACCAAGCTGTGTCCTTGTGGCCACCTCAATGGGCCATTGGCCACCTTGTAGGACCTCCTCAAGGTCTTGATGAAGGTGACAAGGGTCAATGGGACCAAACTCTGTCCTTGTGGCCACCTCAATGAGCTGTGGTAGCCATTGGCCACCTCATGGGACTCTCCTGAGGTCTTGATGAAAGTGACAAGGGCCAACGGGACCAAGCTCTGTCCTTGTGGCCACCTCAATGGGCTGTGGTAGCCATTGGCCACCTGTAGGATGTCCTTGATGAAGGTGACAAGGGCCAATCGGACCAAGTTCTGTCCCTGTGGCCACCATAGATGAGTCTTGGTAGCCATTGGCCACCTCATGGGACTCTCCTGAGGTCTTGATGATGGTGACAAGGGCCAATGGGACCAAGCTCTGTCCTCATGGCCACCACAATGAGCTGTGGTAGCCATTGGCCACCTCATGGGACCTCCTTGGCGACTGTGACAAGGGCCAACGGGACCAAGCTCTGACCTTGTGGCCACCAGAGCTGAGTCGTGGTAGCCACTGGCCAAGGCACAGCCCCCCCCAAGTCCTTCCCCTGGAGTAGGGTTCCGAGCCGTGGCCACCAGGGCAGGGATTTGGTAGCCCACGGGCCACCTCAGGCGTTTGGAGCTGCGTGTGGGGGGGTGTTTGAGGTGGGAGAGGGAGGGGGGGACTCCGGGGGTGAAAAGAATGGAGAAGAAGGCAAAAAGAGACGTTAAAAAAATAAAATACCCAGCGGAAAGGGCAGCGCCCGTGGTCACTGCTTGTCCCCAACCCGGTGGCACCGCTGCGGCCCGCCGCTGTCCCCGTCCCGGCTCCTTCTGCCACCTCCCGCTGCCTCCCCGGAGCCTCTGAGGTACCCGCGAAGCCGATTGGTCGGCGGAGCTGTCGCTCAACGCCTCCTCCCCGCCTCCCCGCGGACGGCGGGTGCCGATTGGCCGAAAGCCACGTCAATCCCCGCAGCCTCCGCCCCCCCTGTGGTAATGCGAGCGCTGATTGGTTCCTTCCTCACCCGAACGCCTACCTCTGGCGGTCTCCCCGCCTCCGCTTCCCATTGGCTCCCTGCGCTGTCAATCTCCGCTTTTCTGGGCGCTGATTGGCTGAGGCGCGGGAAGGGGGCGGTGCCCGGCGCTTGGCGGCGAAAGGGGCGTGAGGGGAGGAGGGAGGCGGCGGCCATGTCGGGAGCGGCGGGGGAAGGGGGGGGTTCGGCCGCCAACGGAACCGATTCTTTGGACCTCTTGGAACGATGCGGGGTTTGCCGGGAGCGGCTCAGGCCCGAGAGGGAACCCCGGCTCCTCTTTTGCCTCCATTCCTTCTGCCGGGATTGCCTGAGGACAGCGCCGGGCACCACCGACCGGGGGAATAACCCTGAGGGGGGAGGTGAGGAGGGGGGCCTGGGGGGCACAAAAGTCCTCAGGGGGGGCGTGGAGGGGTCTTGGGGTGGCTGGGGAGGGGTCTTGGGTGCCTTTTGGGGGGTGAGGAGGGGTCTTGGGGGGCTGAGGAGTGGGTGAGGAGGGGTCTTGGGTGCCTGTGGGGGGTGAGGAGGGCTCTGGGGATATTGGGGGGCTGGGGAGGGGTCTTGGGTGCCTTTGGAGGGTGTGAGGAGGGGTCTGGGGAGGGCTCTGGGGATATTGGGGGGCTGGGAAGGGGTCTTGGGTGCCTTTGGGGGGGTGAGGAGGGGTCTTGGGGGGCTGGGGAGGGGTCTTGGGTGCCTTTGGAGGGTGTGAGGAGAGGTCTGGGGAGGGGTCTTGGGGGACTGGGGGGGTCTTGGGGGATGGAGGGGGTGAGGAGGCGTCTTGGGTGCTTTTGGGGGGGTGAGGAAGGGTCTGGGGGATCTGGGGAGGGGTCTTGGGGTTTGGGGAGGGGGTGAAGAGGGGTCCGGGGGGTCTTGGGGGACTGGGGAGGGGTCTTGGGTGCCTTTGGGGGGGTGAGGAGGGGCCTGGGAGGTCTTGGGGGGCCGGGGAGGGGGCGAGGGGGGGTCTGGGGGGCACAAAATGGCTCAGAAAGGGGGTGAGGAGGGATCTGGGGGGTCTTGGGTGCTTTAAGGGGGGCTGAGGAGGGGTCTGGGGACACAAAGGTCCTCAGGATGGGGTGTGGGGGGGTCTTGGGTGCCTGTGGGGGGCTGAGGAGGGGTCTGGGGGGTCTTGGGGGTCTGGGGAGGGGTCTTGGGTGCCTTTGGGGGGGCGAGGATGGCTCTGGGGGGTCTTGGGGGGCTGAGAGGATTTCTGGGGGGGGTGAGGAGAGGTCTGGGGGTCCCAAACCCCCCCCCAATTCCCCCCAGGGCTGCGCTGTCCCCTGTGCCAGCAGCTCTGTCACCCTGGGGACATCGTGGAGAATTTCTTCCTGAGGGACACCCAGGGAGCCTGGGGCAGCCAGGTGAGGAGAGAGCCCTCCTTTGGGGCTTAATTACTGCTAATTAAGGGAAAGAGAAAGGGGTGACAACGTCACTTTTTTTTTTTTTTTTTTTTTTTGGGTTTTTTTTTTTGTCCCCAAGTGCTGCACCAGCTGCGAGGACAACGCCCCGGCCACCAGCTACTGCCTGGAGTGCTCAGAGCCCTTGTGTGACACCTGTGTGGAGGCTCACCAGAGGGTCAAGTACACCAAGGACCACACCATCAGGGCCACTGGTCTGTGTCCCCAAGTTGTCACCTCCCACTGTCCCCAAAATGTCCCCCTTGGTGTCCCCAAGTGCCACCTTCCTCCTCCCAAGCTCTTGTCCCCTCATTTCCCACCCTCTGACCACCCAGAGGTGCCACATCCCCCCTCCCCCTCCCCCCTTGTGTGCTGCAGGGTGTTGGTGACACCCCTGTCCCCAAGTTGTCACCTTATTGTCCCCAAAATGTCACCTCCATTGTCCCCAAGTGCCACCTTCCTCCTCCCCAAGCTCTCATCCCCTCATTTCACCTCATTTCACTCATTTTACCATTCACCTCATTGTCCCCAAACTGCCACCTCCATTGTCCCCAAGATGCCACCTGTACTGTCACCAGGCTGTCTTCTGTATTGTCCCCAAGCTGCCACCTCCCTTGTCCCCAAACTGTCCCCTCCATTGTCCCCAAGATGCCACCTCCACTGTCCCCAGGGCGTCCCCAAACTGTCACTTCTATTGTCCCCTCCACTGTCCCCTCCACTGTCCCCTCTCTTGTCCCCAAACTGTCCCCTCCACTGTCCCCAAGATGCCATCTGTATTGTCCCCAGGGTGTCCCCTCCACTGTCCCCTCCATTGTCCCCAAGATGCCACCTCCATTGTCCCCAAACTGTCCCCTCCATTGTCCCCAGGGTGTTACCTCCATTGTCCCCTCCATTGTCCCCAAACTGTCCCCTCCATTGTCCCCAGGGTGCCACCTCCACTGTCCCCAGGGCGTCCCCAAACTGTCACTTCTATTGTCCCCAGGGTGTCCCCTCCACTGTCCCCTCCACTGTCCCCTCCCTTGTCCCCAGACTGTCCCCTCCACTGTCCCCAAGATGCCATCTGTATTGTCCCCAGGGTGTCCCCTCCACTGTCCCCAAACTGTCCCCTCCATTGTCCCCAAGATGCCACCTCCATTGTCCCCTCCATTGTCCCCAAGGTGCCAGCTCCATTGTCCCCAGGGTGTCCCCTCCATTGTCCCCAAGATGCCACCTCCATTGTCCCCAAGATGCCACCTGTACTGTCACCAGGCTGTCTTCTGTATTGTCCCCAAGCTGCCACCTCCCTTGTCCCCAGACTGTCCCCTCCCTTGTCCCCAAGCTGCCATCTGTATTGTCCCCAGGGTGTCCCCTCCACTGTCCCCTCCACTGTCCCCTCCATTGTCCCCAAGATGCCACCTCCATTGTCCCCAAACTGTCCCCTCCATTGTCCCCAGGGTGCCACCTCCATTGTCCCCTCCATTGTCCCCAAACTGTCCCCTCCATTGTCCCCAGGGTGCCACCTCCATTGTCCCCAGGGTGCCACCTCCATTGTCCCCAAGGTGTCCCCTCCCTTGTCCCCAAACTGTCCCCTCCATTGTCCCCAGGGTGCCACCTCCGTTGTCCCCAGGGTGTCCCCTCCCTTGTCCCCAAACTGTCCCCTCCATTGTCCCCAAGCTGCCATCTGTATTGTCCCCAGGGTGTCCCCAAACTGTCCCCTCCACTGTCCCCAAGATGCCACCTCCACTGTCCCCAGGGTGTCCCCAAACTGTCACTTCTATTGTCCCCAGGGTGCCACCTCCATTGTCCCCTCCATTGTCCCCAAACTGTCCCCTCCATTGCCGGGGGGTGTGTGTGTGTGTGTGTGTGCGTGCGCCGATGACGTCGCGCTGACGTCACTCTGACGTCACGCCCCCCCCCCTCTCCTTTTCCCGCAGGCAGCGTGCGGGGGGATGGGGGGGGGGTGGAGCGGGCTCTCTGCTGCCCCCTGCACGCGCCGCAGCCGCTCGCGCTCTTCTGCGACACCTGCGACATCCTGACATGTCGCGACTGCCACCGGGGGGCGCACCGGGACCACCGGTAACGGCCCCGACCCCTCCCCACGAAGGGGACACTGCCCGGACCTCCCCCCCCACTGCCCCCCCTAATTCCTGGGACCCCCCTAATTCCTGGGACCCCCCCCTTTTTCCTGGGACCCCCCCCCATTTCCTGGGACCCCCCCCCCATTTCCTGGGACCCCCCTATTTCCTGGGGACCCCCCCTATTTCCTGGGGACCCCCCCTATTTCCTGGGACCCCCATATTTCCTGGGACCCCCCTGTTTCCTGGGGACCCCTCTAATTCCTGGGACCCCCCTCCCATAATTCCTGGCACCCCCCATTTCCTGGGACCCCCCCCATAATTCTTAGGAACCCCCCATTTCCTGGGATCCTCCCCATAATTCCTGGGGGAATTCCCCATAATTCCCACTTCCCATTCCCCCCCATTTCCCTTTTCCCTCTTCCACTTCCCATTTCCCCCCACTTTGCAGTTCCCGTTCCCACTTCCCGTTTCCCACTTCCCGTTTCCACTTCCCCTTCCCACTTCCCCCTTCCCACTTCCCCCTTCCCACTTCCCATTTTCCCCTTCCCATTTTCCCCTTCCCATTTCCCCCTTCCCATTCCCCCCCTTCCCATTCTCCCCCTTCCCATTCCCCCCCCCTTCCCATTCCCCCCCCCTTCCCATTCCCCCCCCCTTCCCATTCCCCCCCCCTTCCCATTTCCCCCTTCCCATTTCCACTTCCCATTTCCCACTTCCCATTTCCCACTTCCCATTTCCCACTTCCCATTCCCCCCCCACTTCCCACTTCCCAGTTCCCGTTTCCCACTTCCCGTTTCCCACTTCCCATTTCCCCCCCACTTCCCTCTTCCCATATCCCACTTCCCATTTCCCCCCACATCCCCCCCACTTCCCCCTTCCCGTTTCCCCCTCTTCCTATTCCCCCCCTTCCCATTTCCCCCCCACTTCCCTCTTCCCATATCCCACTTCCCATTTCCCCCCACATCCCCCCCACTTCCCCCTTCCCATTCCCCCTCTTCCTATTCCCCCCCTTCCCATTTCCCCCTCACTTCCCTTTTCCCATGTCCCACTTCCCATTTCTCATTTCCCACTTCCCACTCCCCCCCACTTTCCACCCCCCCACTTCCCGTTTCCCACTTCCCGTTTCCCACTTCCCACTTCCCGTTTCCCACTTCCCGTTTCCCACTTCCCGTTTCCCACTTCCCACTTCCCACTTCCCACTTCCCACTTCCCATTTCCCACTTCCCACTTCCTGTTTCCCACTTCCTTCCTGTTTCCCCCCAGCTCCCAGTCCCTGTCGGACGCCGCCCGCTCTCAGCGCCAGGCCCTGGGGGGGTTGGTGAGGAGCCTGGGGGAGCAGCAGAGGAACCTCCAGAGGGCAGCCAGGGACATCCGGGGACGGTGAGGGGACAGGGGGGGACACGACCCCCCCCGGGGGAGGGGACAGGGGGGGACACGACCCCCCCGGGGGGGGTTTTGGGGGAGGGGGAAGTAGGGGGGGGGAAGGGAGGGGGAGGGGCTGCACCTCCGCCCGCTGCACCCGCCCTGCGCTCTCTGCTCTGATTTTAAAGTGTTTTTTTAGGGTTTTTTTACCTTTTTTCAGGAAAATTGGAAAGCCCAGAAGGAAAAGGGGAGGTTTAGGAGTTATTTTGGGAATTATTATAATAATAAAATGTCCTTTTTTAGGGTTTTTTTGGGATTAAACAGAATTATTTGTAGGTTCGGGAACCAACTTTGCTCTGTTGGAACTTTGTTCTTTTTACACATAAAATTCTCAAAAGTTTTGTTTTACTTCTCTTTTATCCCACAGCCCAGAAGTAAAAGGGAAGTTTTAGGAATAATTTTGGGAATTATTATAGTAATAAAATGTCCTTTTCTAGGGTTTTTTTGGGATTAAATGGAATTATTTGTGGGTTCGGAACTGATTCGCTCTGTTGGAACTTTTGTTCTTTTACACATAAAACTCTCAAAAGTTTTGTTTTACTTCTCTTTTATGCCAAAGCCCAGAAGTAAAAGGGAAGTTTTAGGAATCATTTTGGGAATTATTATAATAATAAAATGTCCTTTTTTAGGGTTTTTTTGGGATTAAATGGAATTATTTGTAGGTTCGGAACCGACTTTGCTCTGTTGGAACTTTTGTTCTTTTTACACATAAAACTCTCAAAAGTTTTATTTTACTTCTCTTTTATGCCAAAGCCCAGAAGTAAAAGGGAAGTTTTAGGAATCATTTTGGGAATTATTATAATAATAAAATGTCCTTTTTTAGGGTTTTTTTGGGATTAAATGGAATTATTTGTAGGTTCGGAACCGACTTTGCTCTGTTGGAACTTTTGTTCTTTTTACACATAAAACTCTCAAAAGTTTTATTTTACTTCTCTTTTATGCCAAAGCCCAGAAGTAAAAGGGAAGTTTTAGGAATCATTTTGGGAATTATTATAATAATAAGATGTCCTTTTTTAAGGTTTTTTTGGGATTAAACAGAATTATTTGTAGGTTCGGAACCGACTTTGCTCTGTTGGAACTTTTGTTCTTTTTACACATAAAACTCTCAAAAGTTTTATTTTACTTCTTTTTTATGGCACAGCCCAGAAGTAAAAGGGAAGTTTTAGGAATTAGTTTGGGAATTATTATAATAATAAAATGTCCTTTTTTAGGGTTTTTTGGGGATTAAAGAGAATTATTTGTGGGTTCGGAACCGCCTTTGATCTGTTGGAACTTTCATTCATTTTACATATAAAAGTTTTAAGAATTTTACATTTTTTTCTCTTTTACCTCAGAATTTGAAAGTCCAGAAATAAAAGGGAAGATTTAAGAATTATTTTGGGAATTATTATAATAAAAAAAATTTCCTTTTTTGGGTTTTTTTTGGGATTAAATGGAATTATTTGTAGGTTCAGAACCGCCTTTGCTCTGTTGGAGCTCTCGTTCTTTTTACATATAAAACTTTCAAGAATTTTATTTTTTTTTCTCTTTTACCTCAGAATTTCAAAGCCCAGAAGGAAAAGGGAAGTTTTAAGAATTATTTTGGGAATTATTATAATTAAAAAATTTCCTTTTTTAGGGTTTTTTTGGGATTAAAGAGAATTATTTGTGGGTTCGGAACCGCCTTTGCTCCATTGGAACTTTCGTTCTTTTTACTTATAAAACTCTCAAAAGTTTTATTTTATTTATGTTTTACCCCAAAACTTGAAAGCCCAGGAAAAAAAGGGAAGTTTAGGAATTACTTTGGGAATTATTATAATAAAAAAAATTCCCTTTTTAGGGTTTTTTTGGGATTAAACAGAATTATTTGTAAGTTCGGAACTGACTTTGCTCTGTTGAAACTTCTTTTTTTCACATATAAAACTCCCAGAAGTTTTATTTTATTTATGTTTTACCCCAAAACTTGAAAGCCCAGAAGGAAAAGAGAAGTTTTAGGAAGTAGTTTGGGAATTATGGTGTTAAAAAATGTCCTTTTTTAGGGTTTTTTTGGGATTAAAGAGAACTATTTGTAGGTTCGGAACCGCCTTCGGTCTGTTGGAACTTTCACTCTTTTTACTTATAAAACTCTCAAAGTTTTATTTTATTTTTCTTTTACCCCAAAATTTAAAAGCCTAGAAGCGAAAGGGAAATTTTAGGAATTATTTTTGGAATTATTGTAGTAAAAAAATGTCTTTTTTTGGGTTTTTTTTTTTTGGCTTAAACAGAATTATTTGTAGCTTCTCAACCCACTCCTCTGCTCCTTTACACCTTCCATCCTTACCATGTAAAAAATTCCTCCAAACCCTTTTTTTCCCCAACTTTCCCTGATATTTCACCACAACCTCTGGACCATCACTCCCAACAATCACAAATTCCCTAAAAACCCCTAAAAAAAATCAAGGAGTTGGGAGCCCTTCCCCCTCCCCCCTTACCGCGCCCCTTCCCTTTCCCAACCTACCCTTCCCCTTTTCCCTCAACATT
The DNA here is from genome assembly GCF_036169615.1 of Heliangelus exortis. Taxonomy (NCBI): domain Eukaryota; kingdom Metazoa; phylum Chordata; class Aves; order Apodiformes; family Trochilidae; genus Heliangelus; species Heliangelus exortis. The sequence continues at coordinate 15,591 of NW_027285930.1, read as the reverse complement.
CCCACCCCAAACCTCTTCCCTCACCCCCCCACCCCCTCTCCACCTCCTGGGGGGATTTTCCCTCCTTTTTTTCCCCTTTTTTTGCCCAATTTTTCCCCCTTTTTCTCCACAGCCTCCGGGAGGTGACGGACGCCCAGAAGCGGCTGCAGGTGGAGGTGAAGCTGGCGATCCTCCAGGTGATGAAGGAGCTGAACAAAAGGGGCAAAACCCTCGTCAGTGATGCTCAGGTGACAACCCCCCCTGCCTCTCCCCCCCTTCCTTTGTCCCCTCGGGGTCTCATTGTCCCTTTTTGTCCCCTTTTTGGTCCCCTCCCAGAAGGTGACAGAGGACAGGCAGGAGCAGCTGGAACGCCAGCACTGGGCCCTCACCCTCCGCCAACGCCAGCAGGATCACCTCCTCAGCTTTGCTGCAAGAGCCCTGGAAAGCCACCATGGCACAGCCCTCCTGCTCTGCAAGAGGCTGGTGAGGGGATGAGACCCCCCCCCAAAAAATCCAGGACACCCCCAGACCCCCCAGGACCCCCCCATTTCCCTCCCCTCTAGCAGGGACATCGAGGTGGAGACCACTGTGCTCCCCAGTGCTGTGACACGGGGACCAGAGTGAAGCCAAGAGGCTGCTGAGGGGCTGAAATGCCCCCCCAAGACCCCCTCAAATCACCCAGGACCCCCCAGAACCACCCTGGACCCCCCCCAAAAATCCACGACACCCCCAGACCCCCCAGGACCCCCCCATTTTCCTCCCCTCTAGCAGGGACATCGAGGTGGGGACCACTGTGCCCCCCAGTGCTGTGACACGGGGACCAGAGTGAAGCCAAGAGGCTGCTGAGGGGCTGAGACCCCCCCCCAAGACCCCCTCAAATCACCCAGGACCCCCCAGAACCACCCTGGACCCCCCCCAAAAATCCACGACACCCCCAGACCCCCCAGGACCCCCCCATTTTCCTCCCCTCTAGCAGGGACATCGAGGTGGGGACCACTGTGCCCCCCAGTGCTGTGACACGGGGACCAGAGTGAAGCCAAGAGGCTGCTGAGGGGCTGAGACCCCCCCCCCAAGACCCCCTCAAATCCCCCAGGACCCCCCAGAACCACCCTTGGCCCCCCCAAAAAATCCAGGACACCCCCTGGGACCCCCAGGACCCCCCCATTTCCCTCCCCTCTAGCAGAGACATCGAGGTGGAGACCACTGTGCCCCCCAGTGCTGTGACACGGGGACCAGAGTGAAGCCAAGAGGCTGCTGAGGGGCTGAGACCCCCCCAAAAATCCCCCTGGACCCCCCCAGGACCCCCCCCAAACCCCCAGAACCACCCTGGACCCCCCAAAAAAATCCAGGACACCCCCAGACCCCCCAGGACCCCCCCCATTTCCCTCCCCCCTACCAGGGACATCGAGGTGGGGACCACTGTGTCCCCCAGTGCTGTGACACGGGGACCAGAGTGAAGCCAAGAGGCTGATGAGGGGCTGAGACCCCCCCCAAAAATCCCCCTGGACCCCCCCAGGACCCCCCCAAACCCCAGGACCCCCCCAGACCCTCAGGACCCCCTCCCATTTTTACCAGCACTGAGGGTTGGGGACCACTGTGTCCCCCAGTGCTGTGACACGGGGACCAGAGTGAAGCCAAGAGGCTGCTGAGGGGCTGAGACCCCCCCACAAGACCCCCTCAAATCCCCCAGGACTCCCCAAACCCCCAGAACCACCCTGGACCCCCCCAAAAAATCCAGGACACCCCCTGGGACCCCCAGGACCCCCCCATTTCCCTCCCCTCTAGCAGGGACATCGAAGTGGGGACCTCTGTGTCCCCCAGTGCTGTGACACAGGGACCAGAGTGAAGCCAAGAGGCTGCTGAGGGGCTGAGACCCCCCCCCAAAAATCCCCCTGGACCCCCCCAGGACCCCCCAAACCCCCAGGACCCCCCCAGACCCTCAGGACCCCCTCCCATTTTTACCAGCACTGAGGGTTGGGGACCACTGTGTCCCCCAGTGCTGTGACACGGGGACCAGAGTGAAGCCAAGAGGCTGCTGAGGGGCTGAGACCCCCCCCCAAAAATCCCCCTGGACCCCCCCAGGACCCCCCCAAACCCCCAGGACCCCCCCAGACCCTCAGGACCCCCTCCCATTTTTACCAGCACTGAGGGTTGGGGACCACTGTGTCCCCCAGTGCTGTGACACAGGGACCAGAGTGAAGCCAAGAGGCTGCTGAGTGGCTGAGACCCCCCCCAAGACCCCCTCAAATCCCCCAGGACCCCCCAAAACCCCTCTGGACCCTCCCCAAAACTCCCAGACCCCCCCCAAGACCTTCTTGGACCCCCCAAAACCCCCCCTGGATCCACCCAGAACTCCCCAAAACACCTCTGAACTCCCCCAAACCCCTCTGAACCCCCCAAAAACTCCCCAAGACTCCTCTGGACTCCCCCAAAATCCCCCCAGGACCCCCCAAAACTCCTCTGGACCCTCCCCAAAACTCCCAGACCCCCCCAAGACCTCCTTGGACCCCCCAAAACGCCCCTTGGATCCACCCAGAACTCCCCAAAATCCCTCTGAACCCCCCAAAAACTCCCCAGGACCCCTCTGGACTCCCCCAAAATCCCCCCAGGACCCCCAAAACCCCTCTGGACCTCCCCAGAACTCTCAGAGCCCTCCCAAGACCTTTTTGGACCCCCAAAACCCCCCTGGATCCACCCAGAACTCCCCAAAACACCTCTGGACTCCCCCAAACCCCTCTGAACCCCCCAAAAACTCCCCAAGACTCCTCTGGACTCCCCCAAAATCCCCCCAGGACCCCCCAAAACTCCTCTGGACCCTCCCCAAAACTCCCAGACCCCCCCAAGACCTCCTTGGACCCCCCAAAACCCCCCCTGGATCCACCCAGAACTCCCCAAAACACCTCTGGACTCCCCCAAACCCCTCTGAACCCCCCAAAAACTCCCCATGACCCCCCAAGACCCCTCTGGACTCCCCAAAACCCCTCCGGACCCTCCCCAGAACTCTCAGAGCCCCCCAAGACCTCCTTGGACCCCCCAGAACCTCCCTTGGATCCACCCAGAACCCCCAAACCCCCTCTAAACCCCCAAAAACTCCCCATGACCCCTTCTGGACCCCTCAGGACCCCCCAAAACCCCTCTGAACCCTCCCCAGAACTCCCAGACCCCCCCCAAGACCTCCTTGGACCCCCCAAGCCCCCCCTGGATCCACCCAGAACCCCCCAAACCCCCTCTAAACCCCCCAAAAACTCCCCATGACCCCCTCAGAACCCCTCTGGACCCCCCCAAACCCCTCGGTATCCTAATGACACCCCCTTTTTGTTGCCCCCCCCCCAAAAAAAAGCTCTCCCTGCAGCTCCAAAGTGCCCTCAAATCCCCCTGGATCCCGTGGAACCCCCGGGGGAGATGAAATTCCAGTGGGATCCCCAAGCTTGGACCAAGAGCGCCGAGAGCTTCGGTCAGGAGCCCCCCCAAACCCCCCTCAAACCCCCCAAAATTCGGGGACCCCCCCCTTAACACCCCCTTCCCCCCAGGCACCATCATCTCAGAACGGAGCCTCCCCCCCCCCCACCCTGGGGGGGCTTCACAGGTACCTGGGGGGGGGGTTTAAGGTTGGGGGGGGGGGGATTTAACTTTGGGGGTGTCCCCCCCCCCCCCACCTCTTTAATTCCCACCCCCTAATTTTCTCCCCAGGGCCCCCCCCAAACCACAGTGGTCAGCGTGGGGCACACAGCCCCCAACCCCCCCCTGCACCCCCAAAGCCCCCCCGGGGGTGGAAGGGGGGGGGAGGAAGGGCTGAGGACCCCCGGGGGGGTTTTAGGGGGTGTGGGGGTGCCCACCCTGCCTCAGTTTCCCTTGGAAGCTGAGGGGGGGGGGAGCTGCCCCCCCCTTTCCCCACCCCCCCATTTTTACCCTCAGACAGGAGAGAGCCCCCAGGAGGATGGTGAGGGGGGGGGGGACTTGGAGGGGGGGGGCAGGGGGGGTTTGGGGGGACATTGGGGGCTCAGGGGACATGGGGGGGGCTCAGAGGGATGGGGGGGGGAGACAGAGATTGGGGGGGGCAGAGGGGACGTGGGGGGGGTCTGGGGGGACATGGGGGGGACAGAGGGGACATGGGGGGGCTCAGGGGGATGGGGGGGCAGAGGGGACATGGGGGGGGTCTGGGGGGATATGGGGGGGGACAGAGGGGACATGGGGGGGCTCAGATGGGGGGGGACAGAGGGGACATGGGGGGGGTCAGGGATTGGGGGATCTGGGGGGATATGGAGGGGGGACAGAGATTGGGGGGGGCATGGGGGGGCTCAGAGGGGTGGGGGGGGCTCAGAGGGGACATGGGGGGTCAGAGATTGGGGGGTCTGGGGGGACATGGGGGGGGACAGAGGGGACATGGGGGGGTCTGGGGGGACATGGGGGGGGACAGAGGGGACATGGGGGGGTCTGGGGGGACATGGGGGGGCTCAGATGGGGGACAGAGGGAGGGGGGGGGCTCAGAGGGGACATGGGGGGGCTCAGAGATGGGGGGGTCTGGGGGGGACATGGGGGGGTCTGGGGGAACATGGGGGGGTCTCAGATGGGGGGGACAGAGGGGACATGGGGGGGGTCAGGGATTGGGGGGGTCTGGGGGGATATGGAGGGGGGACAGAGATTGGGGGGGGGCATGGGGGGGCTCAGAGGGGTGGGGGGGGCTCAGAGGGGACATGGGGGGTCAGAGATTGGGGGGTCTGGGGGGACATGGGGGGGGACAGAGGGGACATGGGGGGGTCTGGGGGGGACATGGGGGGGGCTCAGATGGGGGGGACAGAGGGGACATGGGGGGGGTCAGGAATTGGGGGGGTCTGGGGGGATATGGAGGGGGGACAGAGATTGGGGGGGACATGGGGGGCTCAGAGGGGACACGGGGGGTCAGAGATTGGGGGGTCTGGGGGGACATGGGGGGGACAGAGGGGACATAGGGGGGCTCAGATGGACAGAGGGATGGGGGGGGCTCAGAGGGGACATGAGGGGGCTCAGAGGGATGGGGGGGGACAGTGGGGACATGGGGGGGGGGTCTGGGGGACATGGGGGGGCTCAGAGGGATGGGGGGGACAGAGGGGACATGGGGGGCTCAGAGATGGGGGGGACATGGGGGAGGTCAGGGATTGGGAATTGGGGGGGTCTGGGGGGATATGGAGGGGGGACAGAGATTGGGGGGGGCATGGGGGGGCTCAGAGGGGACATGGGGGGGCTCAGAGATGGGGGGGGGACAGAGGGGACCCCCCCAACCTCTGCTCTTTTCCCCCTGGCAGCTCCCGGCCCCCCCGAGGCCGCTGTCACCAGAGCCAAGAGGTGAATGAGGGGGGGGGGGGACACCCCCAGGACCCCCCCTCTATGCTTTGTCCCTGCACCCAGGGGACAAACCCCTCCCTGTCCTGGGGTCCCCCAAGGTCCCTGAACCCCCCCCCCCCCCTTTTTTTTTTTCCCCAGGAGGGAGCCCCCCCAGGAAGAGGAAAAGTTCATTAAGAAGCTGCTGGTGAAGAGGTAATGAGGGGGGGGGGGGGCTCTGTCCCTTGTCCCAGGGGTGTTCCCCCCCCCCAGAACTCATTCCAGGGGTTGTCCCCCCACTTTATTCCCCTCAATCCCATTCTAGGGATTCCCCCCCCCCAAAAAAAAATCCAGGAGTTTTCCCCCCACCCTTATTCCCCAAAAAAACCATTCCAGGAGTTGCCCCCCCCCCTTATTCCCCCCAGACTCATCCCAGGGGTTATTTCCCCCCCCCCCTCCCAAAAATCCATCCTGGGGATTGTGTTCCCTCCCCTTTACTCCCCCCAAATCCATTCCCCCCAAACCCCATCCCAGGAATTTTTCCCCTCAAACCCCATCCCAGGAATTTTTTCCCCCCCCAAAACCCATCCCAGGAATTTTCCTCCCCCCAAACCCCATCCCAGGAATTTTCCTCCCCCCAGACCCCATCCCAGGAATTTTTCCCCCCCCCAAACCCCATCCCACGAATTTTTCCCCTCAAACCCCATCCCAGGAATTTTCCCCACCCCAAACCCCATCCCAGGAATTTTTCCCCCCCCCAAAACCCCATCCCACGAATTTTCCCCACCCCAAACCCCATCCCAGGAATTTTCCTCCCCCAAAACCCCATCCCAGGAATTTTTCCCCCCCCCAAACCCCATCCCAGGAATTTTCCTCCCCCCAAACCCCATCCCAGGAATTTTTCCCCCTCAAACCCCATCCCAGGAATTTTCCCCCCCCCAAACCCCATCCCAGGGATTATTTCCCCCCCCAATTCCCCCCAAACCCCATCCCAGGAATTTTCCTCCCCCCAAAACCCCATCCCAGGAATTTTCCCCCCCCAAACCCCATCCCAGGGATTATTTCCCCCCCCCAATTCCCCCAAACCCCATCCCAGGAATTTTCCCCCCCCAAACCCCATCCCAGGGATTATTTCCCCCCCCTCAATTTCCCCCAAACCCCATCCCAGGAATTTTCCCCCCCCAAACCCCATCCCAGGAATTTCCCCCCCCCCAAACCCCATCCCAGGGGTTATTCCCCCCCCCAATTCCCCCAAACCCCATCCCAGGAATTTTCCCCCCCCAAACCCCATCCCAGGAATTTTCCCCCCCCCCAAACCCCATCCCAGGGATTATTTCCCCCCCCCAATTCCCCCCAAACCCCATCCCAGGAATTTTCCCCCCCCCAAACCCCATCCCAGGGATTATTCCCCCCCCAATTCCCCCAAACCCCATCCCAGGAATTTTTCCCCCCCCCAAACCCCATCCCAGGGTTTATTTCCCCCCCCCAATTCCCCCAAACCCCGTCCCAGGAATTTTCCCCCCCCCAAACCCCATCCCAGAAATTTTCCCCCCCCAAACCCCATCCCAGGGATTATTTCCCCCCCCAATTCCCCCAAACCCCATCCCAGGAATTTTCCCCCCCCCAAACCCCATCCCAGGGATTATTTCCCCCCCCCAGTTCCCCCAAAACCCCATCCCAGGAATTTTCCCCCCCCCCAAACCCCATCCCAGGGATTATTTCCCCCCCCCAGTTCCCCCCAAAACCCCATCCCAGGAATTTTCCCCCCCCCCAAACCCCATCCCAGGGATTATTTCCCCCCCCAATTCCCCCCAAACCCCATCCCAGGAATTTTCCCCCCCCCAAACCCCATCCCAGGGATTATTTCCCCCCCCAATTCCCCCCAAACCCCGTCCCAGGAATTTTCCCCCCCCCCCCAAACCCCATCCCAGGAATTTTTCCCCCTCAAACCCCATCCCAGGAATTTTCCTCCCTCCAAACCCCATCCCAGGAATTTTCCCCCCCCAAACCCCATCCCAGGGATTATTTCCCCCCCCTCAATTCCCCCCAAATCCCATCCCAGGAATTTTCCCCCCCCCCAAACCCATCCCAGGAATTTTTCCCCCCCCCAAACCCCATCCCAGGATTATTTCCCCCCCCCAATTCCCCCAAAACCCCATCCCAGGAATTTTCCCCCCCCCCCAAACCCCATCCCAGGGATTATTTCCCCCCCCCAATTCCCCCCAAAACCCCATCCCAGGAATTTTCCCCCCCCCCAAACCCCATCCCAGGATTATTTCCCCCCCCTCAATTCCCCCCAAACCCCATCCCAGGAATTTTCCCCCCCCAAACCCCATCCCAGGAATTTTCCCCCCCCAAACCCCATCCCAGGAATTTTCCCCCCCCCCCAAACCCCATCCCAGGGATTATTTCCCCCCCCCAATTCCCCCCAAACCCCATCCCAGGAATTTCCCTCCCCCCAACCCCATCCCAGGGATTCTTATCCCCTCCCCAAACTCATTCCAGGGATTTTTTTTCCCCCCCACCCCCCCCAGGTGCCGCCCCCCCGGGGGTCCCGTGCCCCCCCCCTGCTGCAGAAGGTTCCCAGGGTCAGCCTGGAAAGGTTGGAATTGGATCTGGAGCTGTCGGGGGGGTCCCCTCCCCCCGGATTCCGGGTTTTCCCGGGACCCACGGCCGAGGAATTCAACGTCATCGTCATCGAGAGGGGGGGGGCACGGGAAAGCCCCCCAAAAAACAACCCCGGGGGGGTCAAGGTGGGTGGGGGGAGGGGGGATGGGGATGGGGATGGGGATGGGATGGGGGGGAATGGGATGGGGAAGAGGGGGGGGAATGGGAATGGGATGGGGGGAGAAATGGGATGGGGGGGAATGGGATGGGGAAGAGGGGGGGGAATGGGAATGGGATGGGGGGAGAAATGGGGTGGGGGGGGAATGGGATGGGGGGGGAATGGGAGGGGGATGGGATGGGGGGAATGGGAATGGGGAAGAGTGGTGGGAATGGGATGGGGGGGGAATGGGAATGGGAATGGGATGGGGGGAATGGGGAAGAGTGGGGGGGAATGGGATGGGGGGGAATAGGATGGGGGGGAATGGGGTGGGAATGGGGAAGAGGGAGGGGAGAAATGGGGTGGGGAATGGGAGGGGGGGGGAATGGGAGGGGGATGGGGGGAATGGGAATGGGGAAGAGTGGGGGGAATGGGATGGGGGGGAATGGGAATGGGGGGGAAGTGGGAAGGGGTTGGGGAAATGGGAATGGGATGGGGGGAATGGGGAAGAGTGGGGGGAATGGGATGAGGGGGAATGGGGTGGGAATGGGGAAGAGGGAGGGGAGAAATGGGGTGGGGGGGGAATGGGATGGGAGGGAAATGGGAGGGGGATGGGGGAAATGGGAATGGGGAAGAGTGGGGGGAATGGGATGGGGGGGAATGGGAATGGGGGGGGAAGTGGGAAGGGGTTGGGGGGAATGGGAATGGGGAAGAGTGGGGGGAATGGGATGGGAATGGGATGGGGGGGAGGAATGGGGTGGGGGGGGAATGGGATGGGGGGAAATGGGAGGGGGATAGGGGGAATGGGAAGGGGGGGGGAAGTGGTAAGGGGCTGGGGGGAATGGGAATGGGGAAGAGTGGGGGGAATGGGATGGGGGGGGAATGGGAATGGGGGGGAGGAATGGGGTGGGGGGGGAATGGGATGGGGTTGGGGGGAATGGGAATGGGGAAGAGTGGGGGGAATGAGATGGGAATGCGATGGGAATAGGAATGGGATGGGGGGGAGGAATGGGGTGGGGGGGAATGGGATGGGGGGAAATGGGAGGGGGATGGGGGGAATGGGAATGGGGGGGGAAGTGGGAAGGGGTTGGGGAAATGGGAATGGGATGGGAATGGAATGGGAATGGGAAGAGTGGGGGGAATGGGATGGGGGGAATGGGGTGGGAATGGGGAAGAGGGAGGGGAGAAATGGGGTGGGGGGGGAATGGGATGGGAGGGAAATGGGAGGGGGATGGGGGGAATGGGAATGGGGAAGAGTGGGGGGAATGGGATGGGGGGGAATGGGAATGGGATGGAGGGGTGTGGGGAGGTGGGAACAGGGTGGGGGAGAAGTGGGAATGGGGTGGGGGGGAATGGGATGGGAATGGGGAAGGGGGGAAGAAATGGGGTAGGGGGGAATGGGAATGGGATGGGGAAGAGTGGGGGGGAATGAGATGGGAAAATGGGAGTGGGAATGGGATGGAGGGGGAATGGGGTGGGGGGAGGTGGGAATTGGATGAGGGGAATGGGAATGGGATGAGGGGAAATAGGGAGATGGGGGGGAAGTGGGAATGGGGTGGGGGGGAATGGAAGGGAAATGGGGGAATGGGGGGAATGGGAATGGATGGGGGGAATGGGATGGGAATGGGGAAAGGGGGGGGAGAAATGGGGTTGGGGGGAATGGGATGGGTGGGAAATGGGAAGGGGATGGTGGGGGAATGGGGTGGGGGGAATGGGAGAGGGATGGGGGAGAATGGGAATGGGATGGGGGGGATGGAGGGGAAAATGAGGGGGGGATGGGAATGGGATGGGAATGAGTGGGGGGGATGGGAATGGGATGGGAATGAGTGGGGGGGAATGGGAATGGGATGGGGGGGAATGGGGTGGGGGAGGATGGGAATGGGATGGGGGAATGGGAGGGAGAATGGAGGAGAAGTGGGAATGGGATGGGGGGAAATGGGAGGGGAAATGAGGGGGGGAATGGGATGGGGGTGGAAGAGTGGAAGTGGGAAATGGGGGGGGGGAGAGAGTGGGGGAAATGGGAATGGGAGGGGAACAGGGCTTAGGAGAACTGGGAGGAAACGTGGTCCCAGTGCTCCCCAGTCCCTCCCAGTGCCCTCCCAGTCTCTCCCATTCCCATTTCCCCCCCCCAGGAGGAGCCTTTGGAGGCGCCCATCGGGGACACCAAACCCGTGGGGCTGCTGCCAGGTCCTGGGGGCTCTGTCCCCCCCTGTCCCCTGCCCGGGGGGGGGCTGGGGGGCTCTGTCCCCCCCTGTCCCCTGCCTGGGGGGCGCTGGTGCTGTCGGGTTTGCTGCCAGGCAGGGGCTGTGGTGATGTGTGACCAGTGCCAGAGCTGCTTCCACCCCCACTGCCACCTCCCCCCCCTCAACGATGTCCCCAGGTCTGTCCCCTCCTGGGATCCTCTGGGTGGGATCTTGTCCCCCCCCCAAAAAATCCCTGGGATCCTCTGGGTGGGATCTTGTCCCCTTCCTCTGTGTCCCCCCCCCAAAAAAAATCCCTGGGACCCTCCTGGTGGGATCTTGTCCCCCCCCAAAAAAATCCCTGGGATGCACTGGGTGGGATCTTGTCCCTCCCCCCAAAAAATCCCTGGATCCCCTGGGTGGGATCTTGTCCCCCCCAAAAAAAATCCCTGGGATGCACTGGGTGGGATCTTGTCCCCTTCCTCTGTGTGTCCCCCCCCCAAAAATCCCTGGGATCCTCCTGGTGGGATCTTGTCCCCCCCCCCAAAAAAAAATCCCTGGGATCCTCTGGGTGGGATCTTGTCCCCCCCCCAAAAAAATCCCTGGGATCCTCCTGGTGGGATCTTGTCCCCCCCCCCCAAAAATCCCTGGGATCCACTGGGTGGGATCTTGTCCTTCCCCCCCAAAAAAATCCCTGGGATCCTCTGGGTGGGATCTTGTCCCCCTCCTCTGTGTCCCCCCCCCAAAAAAAATCCCTGGGATCCTCTGGGTGGGATCTTGTCCCCCTCCTCTGTGTCTCCCCCCCAAAAAAAAAAATCCCTGGATCCCCTGGGTGTCCCCTGTCCCCTCCTGGGATCCACTGCCTGGAATCTTGTCCCTGGGATCCACTGCCTGGAATCTTGTCCCTGGGATCCCCTGGGTGTCCCCTGTCCCCTCCTGGGATCCATTGCCTGGAATCTTATCCCTGGGATCCACTGCCTGGAATCTTATCCCTGGATCCACTGCCTGGAATCTTATCCCTGGGATCCCCTGGGTGTCCCTTGTCCCCTCCTGGGATCCACTGCCTGGAATCTCATCCCTGGGATCCAATGCCTGGAATCTTATCCCTGGGATCCCCTGGGTGGGATCCTATCCCTGGGATCCACTGCCTGGAATCTTATCCCTGGGATCCCCTGGGTGTCCCCTGTCCCCTCCTGGGATCCAATGCTTGGAATCTTGTCCCTGGGATCCCCTGGGTGTCCCTTGTCCCCTCCTGGGATCCCCTGGGTGGGATCCTATCCCTGGGATCCATTGCCTGGAATCTCATCCCTGGGATCCCCTGGGTGGGATCTTGTCCCTGGGGTCCCCTGGGTGTCCCTTGGTCCCTTCCGTTGTCCCCCAGAGGTGTCCTGGGCCAGGGTGGATGTTCCAGGGAGCTGATCCCCCAGCTGGGAATCCCAGCAGCTCCCTGATGGATCCCTCCTGGATCCCTCAGCCCGGAGTGGATCTGTTTGCTCTGCCAGGACCTTCACCCCCCCCCAGCTCCCGAGATCCCTCCCCAGGAGTCGGGGGGAGGAGGGGGCTTTGCCCTCAGGACCAAAAGGTTTGTTCCAAGGGGGGGGGAAACCAAAGGGATCCCAAGGATCCAACGGATCCCTCAGGGATCCCTTGGCATTCCAGAGGTGTCAATACGTCCTCCTGGAGCTGCTCTGCCACGAGCCCTGCAGACCCCTCCACCGCCTCTCTGCTGCTCCCGTGAGTCCTGATGGGGGGGGGGGACCCCTTTAAAATCCCTCCAGATCCCTTTAGATCCCTTCTCCAACTCAATATTTTTTTTTTGGGGGGGTCCCCAGGAGGCTCCCCAACCCCCCCCCATCGATCTGACCCTGATCCGGGGGAGGCTGCAGGAGAAGCTGAGCCCCCCCTACCCCACCCCTCAAGATTTCGCCCGCGACGTTTGGAGAGCCCTGAGGCACCTGGGGGGCAGCACCGAGGTGGGGAGGGGGCTCCTGGGGGGGGGGGGGGGGGGGAATCCAAAGGGATCCGAAGGGATCCAAAGGGATTTGATCCATTTTTTTCTTCCCCCCCCCTCCCAGGACAAAGCCTCCGTGCAGACCCTCCTGGAACTCCAGAGTTTTTTCCAGGAACGCCTCAACCGCGCCTTTGGGGACAGGAAATTCCCCCCCCCTGCATCACCCCCACCCCTGGGATGCTGAGACCCCCCCTCAGAATTAATCTGGACCCCCCCTGGGATCCTCAGAGACCCCTCCCCCAAAAAAATTCCCAAAAAAAAGGGATCTGACCCCCCCCCGGGATCCCAAGTTCCCCCTGGGGTCCCAACCCAAGCCCTGGGACACTGAGACCCCCCCCAAAATGGGCTTGAACCCCCCTGGTATGCTGAGATCCCCCCCCCAGGATCCTCAGAGACCCCCCCCAAAAAAAAATTCCCAAAATCCCAAAAAACCAGGGATCTGACACCCCCCCAGGGTCCTGAGTCCTCAACGGGATGCTGAGAACCCCCCAAAAAAGGTTCTGACCCCCCCCAAAATGGGCTTGAACCCCCCTGGGATGCTGAGACCCCCCCCCCAAATTAACCTGGACCCCCCCTGGGATCCTCAGAGACCCCTCCCCCCAAAAAAATTCCCCCCCCCCCCAAAAAAAAAAGGGATCTGACCCCCCCCCGGGATCCCGAGTTCCCCCTGGGGTCCCAACCCAAGCCCTGGGACACTGAGACCCCCCCCAAAATGGACTTGAACCCCCCTGGGATGCTGAGACCCCCCCCCAAAATTAATCTGGACCCCGCTGGAATCCTCAGAGACCCCCCCAAAAAAAAATTCCCCAAATCCCAAAAAAACAGGGATCTGACACCCCCCCAGGGTCCTGAGTCCTCAACGGGATGCTGAGAACCCCCCAAAAAAGGTTCTGACGCCCCCCCAAAATGGGCTTGAACCCCCCTGGGATGCTGAGACCCCCCCCAAAATTAATCTGGACCCCCCCTGGGATCTTTAGAGACCCCTCCCCCCCAAAAAATTCCCAAAAAAAGGGATCTGACCCCCCCCTGGCATCCCGAGTTCCCCTGGAGTCCCAACCCAAGCCCTGGACACTGAGACCCCCCCAAAATGGACTTGAATCCCCCTGGGATGCTGAGACCCCCCCAAAAATTAATCTGGACCCCCCCTGGGATCTTTAGAGACCCTCCCCCCAAAAAAATTCCCAAAAAAAGGGATCTGACCCCCCCCCCCGGATTCCCGAGTTCCCCCTGGGGTCCCAACCCAAGCCCTGGGACACTGAGACCCCCCCCAAAATGGACTTGAACCCCCCTGGGATGCTGAGACCCCCCCCCAAAATTAACCTGGACCCCCCCTGGGATCCTCAGAGACCCCTCCCCCAAAAAAATTCCCAAAAAAAAAGGGATCTGACCCCCCCCCGGGATCCCGAGTTCCCCCTGGGGTCCCAACCCAAGCCCTGGGACACTGAGATCCCCCCCAAAATGGACCTGAACCCCCCTGGGATGCTGAGACCCCCCCCCCAAATTAACCTGGACCCCTTCTGGGATCCTCAGAGACCCCCCCCAAAAAAAAAATTCCCAAAATCCCAAAAAACCAGGGATCTGACACCCCCCCAGGGTCCTGAGTCCTCAACGGGATGCTGAGAACCCCCCAAAAAAGGTTCTGACGCCCCCCCAAAATGGGCTTGAACCCCCCTGGGATGCTGAGACCCCCCCCAAAATTAATCTGGACCCCCCCCTGGGATCCTCAGAGACCCCTCCCCCCAAAAAAATTCCCAAAAAAAGGGATCTGACCCCCCCCCGGGATCCCGAGTTCCCCCTGGGGTCCCAACCCAAGCCCTGGGACACTGAGACCCCCCCCAAAAATGGGCTTGAACCCCCCTGGGATGCTGAGACCCCCCCCCAAAATTAATCTGGACCCCCCCTGGGACCCCAAGACCCCCCCAAATCAGACCTGAACCCCCCCAGGAGCCCAAGACCCCCCCAGTTGGACCTGAGACCCCCCCCAAAATGGATCTGAGAACCCCGAGACCCCCCCCAGTTGGATCTGGGACCCCAAGACCCCCCCAAATTGGACCTGAACCCCCCAGGACCTTGAGACCCCCCCCCAAAATGGATCTGAGACCCCCGAGACCCCCCCCAAATGGACCTGAACCCCCCCAGGACCTTGAGACCCCCCCCAAATGGACCTGAACCCCCTCTGGGACCCCAAGACCCCCCCCCAAATTGGACCTGAGACCCCCCAGGAGCCCAAGACCCCCCCAGATTGGACCTGAGACCCCCCCCAAAATGGATCTGAGACCCCGAGACCCCCCCCCAATTGGACCTGAACCCCCTGGGACCCCAAGACCCCCCCCAAATGGACCTGAACCCCCCCAGGACCTTGAGACCCCCCCCAAATGGACCTGAGAACCCCCCCAAAATGGATCTGAGACCCCGAGACCCCCCCCCAAATGGACCTGAACCCCCCCAGGACCTTGAGACCCCCCCCAAATTGGACCTGAACCCCCCAGGAGCCCAAGACCCCCCCAAATTGGACCTGAGACCCCCCCCAAAAATGGATCTGACCCCCCCAGGACCTCGAGACCCCCCCAAATGGACCTGAATCCCCCTGGGACCCCAAGACCCCCCCCCAAATCAGACCTGAACCCCCCCAGGAGCCCAAGACCCCCCCCAAATGGGACCTGAACCCCCCTAAAATGGATCTGAGACCCCCGAGACCCCCCCCAAATGGGACCTGGGACCCCCCCCCGGGGTCTCCTTGAATTTGGGGAGGGGTCCAAGCCCCCCCCTCCCCCCCTTTGTCACCTTCTGGAGAAATAAACCCTGGGCTGGAACCCAGCTGGAACTGGGAGGAACTGGAGGAACTGGGAGGGGGGAACTGGTCCCAGTACAGCCCAATGGAATGGGAACTGGTCCCAGTATGGCCCAGTGGATGGGGAACTGGTCCCAGTATGGCGCCACTGGAGGTACTGGGGGGGGAAACTGGTGCCAGTATGGCCCAGTGGAGGGACTGGGAGAGGGAACTGGTCCCAGTATGGCCCAGTGGAGGTTCTGGGAGGGGGAACTGGTCCCAGTATGGCCCAGTGGAGGGACTGGGAGAGGGAACTGATCCCAGTATGGTCCCACTGGAGGTACTGGGAGGGGGAACTGGTCCCAGTATGGTCCCACTGGTGGTACTGGGAGGGGAAACTGGTCCCAGTATGGCCCAGAGGAGGGGGAACTGGTCCCAGTGTGGCCCAATGGAATGGGAACTGATCCCAGTATGGTCCCACTGGAGGTACTGGGAGGGGAAACTGGTGCCAGTATGGCCCAGTGGAGGGACTGGGAGGGGGAACTGGTCCCAGTATGGTCCGGTGGAGGGACTGGGAGGGGGAACTGGA
>NW_027285929.1:27500-38410 GCF_036169615.1 Heliangelus exortis | reverse complement strand
TGTATTGGGTACAACAAGCAGGGTACAACTCCTGCTGACAGGTCCTGAGATGCATCTCACCTCATCACTCCTCTAAGTCTTGCTCCAGGCAGCCACAGGCTCCTCAGACACAAACCAAACACTGACAATAATGCTTGATGCTCTAGGGGGATGCTGAGACAGAACCTTTGTTCTGCTCCCACCTAGAAGACATGACCAGGAGTCAGCCCAGTCCTCTGAAAAAAAACCAAAAACCAACCAAAACAAAAAAAAACCCTGAAAAAACCCGAACAAAACCCCAAACCCCAAACCCCAACACCATAGAATGATTCATGTTGGACCTTTACAGATCCAAGGCACCACTAACCCACGTCCCTCTCAGCATCACATCTCTGTGGCTTTGAAATAATTCCTGGGGTGTTTCCTGGTCCTGCTCCTGCTGGGGTGTGCAGCCTGTCCTCCCTGCTGGGTGTGATGCCCTCCTGCCTTCTTCTACCTCAGATCTTCTGCAAAGCTCTTCCTGAAATTTCACCCCGGGCAGTTGTGGCCCTTCCTGTCTTTCTCCTTGTAGCATCCATCGTGGAGAGGTTTTATGAGCAAACCGCCCTCTAATTTTAATTTCTCTTTGTGGCTGGAAATTTTCTTTCTCCTCTGGAACAAAGCCCAGCTCTCATAGCTCAGCAGCCTAATGCAGTTTTTCTTTGCCCCATTTGTCAGCCCCCCCACTCTGCTTTTGCCCAGCTGCTGCCTCCACATCCAGGGGTGCTCTGAGCTCTGCAAACCAGCTCCCTCTTCATTCTGCAGAGCATTCACAGCTCCTGCAGAAACCACCATTTTCCTTTCATGTTTGCTTTTATGCTAAAGTAGATTTCCCCCCCCCTTTTTATTTTCTGCCAGAAGCATCCCCTCTCACCACACTTCCCAAGCACTGATAATTTTATGGCTTTTCCTTGGCCAAGCATCTTTTTTTTTTGGTCACACTTCCCCCCCCTTCAACCCTTTTCCTCTATTTCATGAGCTCTGTCTTTCTGTTTGTGGTTTTTTTTTTTTTTCAGGAGGCTCCTGATATCCTCCCTGCTGTTAGGGAGGGAATCATTTCACTCCCTGCAAGTGGCCGGGAGGTTGTTTGTGAGCACTGCATGAATCTGCAGCCCTTGGGAGAGCTGCTGGGATTTCAGCTCCTACTCTGCCCAGGCTCCATCCCTAACTCATCAGGGATGCGTTTGGATTTGGGGACACAGGGGTTGTTCTGAGCAGTCTGCTGGGATAATGCTCTCAGGTTTCCCCTAGGTTGGTTTTTGGGTTTTTTTTTTTTGTTTGTTTGTTTTTTGGGGTTGGTTTTGTTTGGGTTTTTTTTTTTTTTTGTTTTTTTTTGTTTTTTTTTGTTTTTGTTTTTGGTTTTTTGGTTTTTTTGTTTTGTTTTTTTGTTTTTTCTGTTTTTTTTTTTTTAATCATTAGTGCTGCAGTGAGGGTTTGCTGGCTTGAAAATGCCTCCAGAGCACATCTAGGGGTTCCCAGCTGGTGATGGGCTGCTGCCTCTGAAGCCTCAGAGTGAAGCTGTTGATGGGAGAGCTAAAGCTGAGCTCTTTCTACCCCCTCCTCACTAAGGAAGAACCTCAGGTGATGCTCTTTCTCTTCCCTTTGCTCTCCCACGTGGTGATGCTCAGTTTCAGAGGTGGCAGATCCACTGGGACCCACCTGTTGGAGACCCCAGTGCCAAAGTGGCCCAGCACACACCTGGGTACCTCCTGGACCTTGGGGACTGGTACCACCAACCCTGTCCAGGTGAGTGGCAGTGCCAGTACCTGGGTGGCTCACCTGAACATGGGGGTGCAGAGGTTTCCCCCCAACCCCCTCTGACCTGGCCATCTGCCATCCAGATGCTGCCCCACAGACAGGGACCCCCCAGACTTTCCCCACTGCTTCCTGGCTCTCCGGGGTTTCCAGAGGACTACAGAGGGTTTAGGATGGTCCCTGGCAAATGAAAACATCAGATGCTTTGCAAGGTCCTGAAGACTCAAGGTCTTCAGCCAGAAGATGCATCCTGCCTGCCCCCCAGGCCTCACTGGGGGGTCCCAGCTCGGAGGAAAGGGTGATGGTGGAGAATGATTAAATTGAAAAGTGCTTTTTTTTTGTTTGTTTTTTTAGGGGGGGGGGGTGGGGGGAAGGGGGCATAGGGAAAAAAAAGTCTGACTCTTTCAACAGTTCTGCTCTTCAGCCTCAGTAGAGGAACCCCAGAGGACAGCCATGGGTCCTTGCTTGCCAGAAGCTGGGTTACCTGCTCTGGAGGAGTGGGAAAAGAGGCTGACAGACACGGGCAGGGATGCACTTTGCAAAAACTTTTTTGTTAGACACTTAGTGCTGGCCAAACTTATCGAAGAGTGGCTGTCCACCAGGTTTGAAGTGACCAGGAGTGACAGCCAGTGAGCCAGAGTGTCCAAGGTCCCCAGAAAAAGCAAGTAAGGTAGGGTCTGGGATGCTGCTTCCCAGTGGTGGTGCTGGGACCTGCATGCAGGGGCAGAGCTGTTCCTTGGGAGGGGACCAAGACCCCACTCACCATGCCACGCAGGCACTGTCCCATCTGTCACTGGTGGGGAGGGGACACAGCTGGGTGCTCTAAACATCCCTGGAATGTGGCAGGGAGGAACCCAACCACCATCTCCTGCAGGCACAGGAGGAGCTGCTGGCAGTGTCCAGCTTTCTGTCCCTGTGTGCCAGCCTCAGGAGGGCTGGATCTGGAGGGCCTGGGGGGGATCTGCTCGGGGAGAAGACAAGGGAGGGCTCAAACCCCATCCTGGCTTCCCCATGCCCACGGCCCTGCTCTCCTTGGAGCCAGCAGCGAGCTCGAAGTGGCCCTGGGGGCTGCTGAGCTCTGCCCCACGAGCAGGGCTGGAGAAACAAGAGAACATGGCAGGAAACTTCACATCACCCACAAGCCCAGCTGGATTGGGGATGTTCATGGAGCTGGAGCCAGTGTCCATTTTGCTGGTTTAGTGGAGCCCAGCCTCCTGCACCCCCATCTTCCCAGCATCACCCAGAGTTTCAACAGTCCCAGAAAGGTGCTCAGGGTCCTGCTGAGCAAGGAGCATCCCCAAGCCCCTTTTTGGGGCTAAGCATGCTGCATCCCCACTCTCTCATTCCACCTCCCCCAGAGCCAAACCCATGGCAATCCATCCTACTCACGTGGCAAGGGGACAGCTGGGCACCCCACCAGTGGTGGGATGGGCTCCAGCACCTCTTCTTCTCCTAAGCCAGGCTCATCCCCATCTCCGCATCCCTCTGGATGTTGCCTACTGGGCTCTGTTAAGAGTCAAATAAACAATGGAAGGTCTCCCAGCTCTGATGAGCTCACCAGCCTCTCCGTGTTTCATTTAACTCTTTGTGTCCCGGCCTCAGCCCTGGCGAGGCTGGGTTGCAGGCAGCTTCCCTGGGAGGGTTTTATAGGCTGCCAGATTTTGGGAGGGAGGCCA
The DNA here is from genome assembly GCF_036169615.1 of Heliangelus exortis. Lineage (NCBI taxonomy): Eukaryota > Metazoa > Chordata > Aves > Apodiformes > Trochilidae > Heliangelus > Heliangelus exortis. The sequence goes on along the minus strand of NW_027285929.1, from coordinate 34,961 downwards.
GGAAGGGTGGGTCTGGGCTTGGAGCTGAGATCCAGGACCAGGGGACAAGTGCTGATCCAGGCTTGGATCATCAACAAGTTCCTGGAACATCTCTAGGCTGCAGTTTCTGCACTATCAAAGAGAGGAGGGGATCAGCCAGTGTCTGAAAAGCACTTTGAGGGTCCTTCTTGAGGCATTAGAGAAATGCAATTAGCTATTAATTAACATCCAGAGTCCATTACCAGGAGGGGGATGGAAGAGGGAGGTGCTTCTGGCACACTGCCCCCTTTCAAACCCACAGCCAGCCTTTCAAACCCTCTTTCCTCCTGTGTGAATCCAGTTGCTGCAGAGAGGGGATCCAGCCAGACAAGGACATTCCTGGCAGCCAGGGCCAGGTTCCAGCAGTGGTGGGGCTGTCACTGTCCTGAGGGACCTTTGCTGCTTCAGTGCAGAGTAAAGGTGCCTGAAGTGCCCCACAGACCTGGCCAGGCAGCTGGAGTGGGTGGGTGGGCAAGAAGTTGTGAGGTCCCTATGGGGATGGAAATGCCCCACAAGGACAGTGGGGTGGGCACAGAACATGGGGCTGGAAGGGGAGGAGAAGGGTTCAGAGGGACCCTGGGTCAGGGTGGAGGGAAAACCACCAGTTCATCCAGGTATGGGGAGCTCAGTTGGGAGGATCAGGAGTTGTTTGGCAAGATGAGGTCCTTCAGTTTGGCTCTGGCTGGGGGTAGCTGGGTTATGGATGTCTGCAGCAAGGAGAAGCTGAGCACACAGACAGGGTCAGGGGTAGATAGGGGCAGTGTTTGAGTGCCCTGTCTGCCCCCAGCTCTGGGTGGGAGATGAGCACAGTGGCCAAGCTGTGAGGATCTGGGATGAAGCCCATTGGGAACCAGCAGGCAGAGGTGCCAGGTGTTCTGGGATGTTCAGGGAGTACTTACCTGGAAGGACAAAAAAAAAAATTATTTAAAACTGTGAGAGTTGAGTGGGTTTGGGTTCTCTAGCTGAAGGTCAAATTATTTGGCCTAAGGGAGCAGTTTGGGGGGGGGGGAGGGGAAGTACAGGTGGGAGGCTTCATTTCAGCCCCTGCAGCAGGATGCATTTCACACCCTGGTTCTGCACCATCCCCAGGCTGAGAACTGAGTTCTGCCCTTCTAGGGAGCATCCAGCCCCGTGTTTCAAGCAGCTGTCCCCTCACATGGCCCTATTAATTTCATGTCCCCCAAACTTGCCCTGTACTCCTAGCAGGTGGGGAAACTGAGGCACGGGCCTCAGGCTGCTCAGGAGCTCTCAGCAGGAAAGCAGAAAGCTCCCATGGGCTGAGTGTTTCCTTCTGCCCCTGGGGCTGGATGTTCCTGCTGCTCTCCCATCCAGCACAGGCAGCTCAGCCTGGGAGCAGCCACAGCCCAGGGGCTTCCCATCTCCTGCCCAAATGCACAGAGATAGGGGAGACAGGGAAATGCTCCTCAGACTGGGGTGTTCAGCCTGGAGAAGAGAAGGCTGCAATGGGGAGACTTCAGAGCACCTTCCAGTGCCTGAAGGGGCTCCAGGAAAGCTGGGGAGGGACTTGGGACAAGGGCCTGGAGGGGTGGGATGAGGAGGGTTGGCTTTAAACTAGAAAAGTGGTGATTGAGAAGGGATTTTAGGAAGAAATTCTGCACTGTGAGGGTGCTGAGCCCCTGGTTGCCCAGAGAAGCTGTGGCTGCCCCATCCCTGGCAGTGTCCCAGCCCAGGTTGGATGGGGCTTGGAGCACCCTGGGCTGGGGGAGTTGTCCCTGACCATGGCAGGGGGGGCACTGGAGGAGCTTTAAGGTCCCTCCTATCTCACACCAACTCTGGGATTCTGTGACAACCCCTCTCATCCTGTCCTTCAGGGAGATGTTGTGGGTTCATTCCCCCCTCCCAGCCGGGTCCCAGCCCCTTCCCAGCCCACTCTGACCCCCCCGGCACCTCCGCAGCCTCCAGCCCTCTCCGCTTCCTCCGTGGCCATTTGCTGCCACCTCGTGGGTCCATGAGGTGGGGACAGCGCTGGAATCTGCCTGGGGACACTGTCCAAGCAGGGACAGACTGTCCCTGAGCCCATCAGGGGCAGAGCAGACCCCAGCCGAGCTGTGTCCCCACCGCTCCCTCTGCCAAAGGAGCTCCAGACACGGGTGGTGGGAACCCCACGGGGGTTTGGCTTGCAGAGCTGTCCTGGGACACCAGTGGGTGATGTGGCTGGCAGGGTACACCCCTGGGGCATGGCCCTCCCTGGGGAACCTGTGCCCTGTGATGCTCATCACAGCCTGGCACAGGAGGTGAATAAGGATTTCCTGCCACCCCCAAACGCTGTGGACAGTGGGATGTGGTCACCACCCTACACGGTGACAGCAGAGGAAAGCAGGGGTCCTGCCTTGGTCCCTTTCCTTCTGACTTTCCTCCAAACTTGTTTCCTAGGGCAGGTGCACTGGTGAAGGGATAACCAGGTAACCTCAGCCCATTAACCTTTTCATTGCCTGGCTGGAGGTACCACAACCCCCTCTGGTCATCAGGGCCATGGCCAGGGAGCCATCAGGAGCTCAGGTGGTTTTGTTGTTTTTTTTTTTTTTTTTTTAGAGGTATCTAATTATAAAAAATACCTCTAATTTTAATTAGAGGTATCTGGGCATCTGCACTGCTCTGGGCTGGCTGGCTCAGAAGCACAGGGATGTAATCTGGGATGGGATGGGATGTGAAGCAGGGTAGGCAGAAGGTGTCCTGGGAAGGGACTGGGATAGCTGGGGTGTCCCAGAGCAGCAGAGCAAGAGGACCAGAGAGCCAGCAAAGCCTCCAGGGCCATGGAGGTGACCAGAAGCATCCCAGAAGCTTCTGATAAAACCTGACCAGGCAGCTCAGCTTTGTTGGATGGGGAAGATGATCCAGACCTTTTCACCTCATGGTTTCAATTTTATCTATTTTATCTCCACGCTGGTGGCCAGTTCATCCCCCTTGCTCAGCACCATTCATGTTTCCCTTCCCCCCCCCCCCCATCACTTTTCTTTCCCATGTTGTTCTGGTCTCTCTCAAGGTGGATGGGATGGGTGCTGGGCTCCTGTGGCCTCTGTGGCAGTAATTGTCTAAAAAGTGGGACAGCTTCCTTCATTCAAACAGTGAACAAGATGAGTTCCAGTTCTGCTCCTTGGGGTACTCCTCTCCCTTCAGACAGGTCCCTCCTGGGTGGTCTCTGCCTTTCCCATTTCTCCTCAAGTTGTTTCCATGCTGGTCTCTGGCAAAGGCAAAGCCCCAGGACCAGGAGCTGCACAGGTACTGATGAGCCTCTTCCTACCTCCACGGGGATCAATCCAACTCCTGGAATCACTGACCTGGAGCTAACGAGGCTTTAATAGCCACAAGAAAAGCTCTCTGTTCAGGCAAAGAGCTTGGAAGGTGTGATCTGGTCCCATCATTGACCCCCAAGCCTTGCCAGCAGGCACCCAGGGATGTGCTTGTGCTGGCATTTGGCACCAGGGATCCACGGTGCTGAGTGCACACAGAAATCAGATGGCTTGAAAAGTGGGAGGACCTTCCTTATTGTTAGTTTTGTTATTGTTTTCTAGCTGAAGTTTAGCAAAATGAGAAGAATTCCTGGTCTGCACATTAGGTGTGTAAGGGGCCTCTGTGTCCACAGGCAGGTCCATGAAATTCTCCATGTAAATTGCTGGATTCTTGGAGAAAGAGATCAGGACACCAAGGCAGTGCAGGTGCAGCAAGGAAACTGCAGAAAACCAGAGGGTTTTGAGGCTCGTGGTCCAAGATCCATCACCATGTGACTGCTGCTGGAAACTCCTGTTTGATGAGCAGCAGGAGCTGCAGAAGTGACACTGAACCCCCCAGTGCAGAATGCAGAGATGAGATGGGAGGCAACACCAGACTGCAGACCCAACACACATTCTCCACTTGAATGCTGGGTAACCCTGGCTGAAGAAGACCCCAACTACAATAACCTGTGAGGAGAGGCTGAGGGAGCTGGGGGTGTTGAGGCTGGAGAAGAGGAGGCTCAGGGGAGACCTCATCACTCTCTCCAACTCCCTGAAAGGAGGTTGGAGCCAGGGGGGGGTTGGGCTCTTTTCCCAGGCAACTCTCAGCAAGACAAGAGGGCACAAGAGGTCTCAAGTTGTGCCAGGGGAGGTTTAGGTTGGACATGAGAAAGAATTTCTTTCTGGAGAGGGTGATCAGGCATTGGAATGGGCTGCCCAGGGAAGGGGTGGATTCTCCATCCCTGGAGATATTTCAAAAGAGCCTGGATGTGGCACTCAGTGCCATGGGCTGGGAACCACGGGGGGAGTGGATCAAGGGTTGGACTTGATGAGCTCTGAGGTTCCTTCCAACCCAGCCAGTTCTAGGATTCTAGGATTCTATGAACCTAACCACCCACTTGACCTTGCTTCTGGTCACAAACCTTGTCCTGCATCTGGGTTAAGGAGCACACTCACAACTCCTGTTGGGACGGGGTGGACCGGACGAGGTGGACTCTCCTTCTGATGCCCAAGCAGGTGAAACCCACCCAGGAGATGGAAGCAAGGCCTTTCCAAGCAGCACCAGCAGGGTTTGAAGCCCACATCACCTGCAGGGCTCTGAGGTTTGCCCTGTGGGAATGCCCCTGGGCCCCGTGGCTGCAGCAGGAGGAAGCAGGGGCTCGGGGCACTTACAGTCACTGTGAGGCTTCCCCAGGTGATGCCAGACACGTTGATGTTGTTGCTCTGCCAGAACTGCAGGGTCTCATTGCTGGGATGGACTGGGGCCTCACACTTACAGCTGGGAGGAGAGAAGCCAAGATAGGGGTAAGGGAAAGGCACTGGAGGTGCAGCCCTGGTTTAGGAGGGAAAAAGACCCACTAGTAGTTGGTGAGGAAGTCAAGCTTGCTGGGCATGTGCACAGGGTAGAGCTCTCACAGCTCTGCACCCATCAAAGGCCACCTGCCCACACAGCACAGACATTCTCTGTTCGAAATAACCCCCCTGCCAGCTCCCCCCAGGTCCCACTGTCAAACACAGCCACAGCATCACTTGCTGGATGGAAAATGTCACTGTCCCTGCCTCGCCCTCTCAGTCCTGGTGTTGGCAGCCTGCTGGATCAGGTGGAGATCTCACAGGAGGAAAGCTGAGAGGCATCGGAGCGAAACACCAGTGCTCCCATTTCCCAAGGATGGGCTGAGCCCAGCTCAGGAGCAGCTCAGGCTGACACTGGAGGCTGCAGCACATCGTGGGATGGGTCTGATCCCAAAGGAGAACAAGCAGCTTTCTCTTCCCCAGCCTGTTCTGGTGTTGGATGAGGCTCTGGCCCGAGATGAAAAAGGTTCTTCTATGGCAGTGCTCCACTGAAAGTGGCAATGGGTAAGCACAGGAGAGAATGAAACTCAGAAGGGTCCTGGGGAGGCAAAGAGGAGCCTCTCAGTGCAAAGAGATCTCTGTCCCTGGGTTTGTAGCACACTGAGATCTCACACCTGCAGGGGAACAAAAGAGAAACCAAGGTAGAAGTCATGTGTGTGGCTGAGAACCACAGTGCAGCAGAAATACCTGCAGAGAAACAGGAATCATTGTGGTCTTTAATGGGACTGGGGGCTCAGTGCTGAGAGTTCAGGTCTTTAAACTGGCTGAGACTGGGAGTTAGAGCAGCCATCCACACAGAATTAGTTCAGAAAGTCAACAGGAAAAATAAGAACTTTTGCATCCCCCAGGTTTTGAGGAGAGGGAAGTAGCTCCTTCTACATTGGGTAGCTCCTTCTACATCCTCCCCCACCACCCCCTGAGCTACACAACAGCCAAGTTAAGTAAAGCACTTCTGCTCAGGGGTATTTAAGAAATAAGATCTGAAATCCATTTCCACTGGAGACAGAATGACCTTGCAGAGTCCTGCCCTCTCTGAGGGGGAAATTAAAAGGCTTGCACACTTTTAAAACCGTGGATCAATTGGTTTGATCTCTTTGTGCCTGTGGAGCTTTGTCATCTCCAGTGAGTTTTCAGATTCCATCACCTGGGGAGCCAGCTTGGGGCCCTGGGGACAAAACTGATTGATGAACTGTCACAGGAACAATCCTTGCTCTACCCCAGTCTCTCCCATGAAGACCATGGGTTCTTTCTGCAATGGTGATGTCAAAGGCAGTGAACCCAAATGAGGTTTAGAGGTTGAAACCTCTGCTCATATCCCCAGTGCTCTTCAAGCACCTCCTTTATGTTGCATAACCCCCCTCCCTGGTCTTCCTGAGAGAGCTGCTGGGGAGCACCCTTTGGGCTGTGGCACTCATGAAGCTAAACTACTGCTGGGATCTGAGCAGGACCATCCACCCCATGGGAGCTCAGCTGCACTACAGAGCTGCGAGCTAGATCATAGAATCACAGAATGGGTTGGGTTGGAAGGGACCTCTCCAGGTCACCCAGTCCCAGCCCTGCAGTATCAGGGACACCCTCACCCAGATCAGGGTGCTCAGAGCATCCTCAGCCTCACCTTGAACATCTCCAGGGATGAGGCCTCAACCCCCTCCCTGGGCACCCTGTGCCATTGTCCCACTACACCAGTTTGGGTTTCTGCTATAGACCCCCTGTGGTGCTCAGGACCCTTTTTCTAACCCCTTGGCCACCCACTTTTCATGGTCAAGCCCTTACCCACAGGACACCCCACCCAGGAGTGCTGAATGCAGTGGGCAGTCAGTCACACTGCAGTTCCTACCTGGTTACACTCTGCAGGATCTTCTGCTCATCCTGGTCCAGGCACACAGCAAAGGAGGACTGGAGACTGATAATCTGGACCTTGTCTACTTTTATCTGGGACACACTGATCTGCTGAGAGAAAAGGAGTCTGAATGAGGGAGCTGCCAGGCTCAGCTCACAGCCCTGGGCACCCCTAAAGCAGGTCTGGTGGCCAACTGCAAATGGATCTCCCCAGAAGCCACTGCCTCCTGCCCTGCTTCCCTCCCAGCTGAGGCAGGCTAAAAGCTTTTTACCAAAATTAACTTGATTTGAGTTACCTGATTGAAACTTTTCTTGGATTTGGAGTTTTGCCTTTTGACCACCTCGGTCATGGTCAGGTTGAGATATTCTGTCTTTGAGGCTGGAACAAAAGAAAACTGGCATCACCTGGGGCTTCTGGGCCACCAGTGGGAACCCAAATGGTCCCTCCACCCCTGAAAACATTCCAGAGCCAGCAGTTCTCAGCAGGACCCCATTGTCAAGACAAACACAATCATTTCCAGCTTTCCTTCCCAAAGGGCTGAACATCCCTTACTCCAGCTGGAAGATCCACTTGCTCCACCAGTCCTTCCCATTGCTCCCTCTGCAAAGCCACAAAGATCAGCTCCATACCCACCTAGTTCTTCCTGCTTCTTGCAGGCTTTGCTGAGGTTGATGGATGTGCAGACCTTCTCAATGTCATTCCAGTGACTTCTCCCACTGATGGCTGTCTGCAGAGACCAACCAAAGCCCTTCAGATGCCACACTCCAGCCTGATGCATCCCAACCCTAACCACCTGCC
>NW_027285929.1:0-25000 GCF_036169615.1 Heliangelus exortis | reverse complement strand
GCCACCACACTGAGGAGCATCCAACCTTCCCCACCACAGCCTGGACACACGGATAATGTGGCAAGCAGACTTCATGGAGGGGCTTCCAGCAGAGTGAATAACTTGTCTGCACTGCCAGGGAAAGGCTGGAATGGAAAAGCTGGAAATCTGCTCGTGTGACTCAAGGATTGTCTAGGCAGGACCTGAATACAGCCAAACCCTGAGCCAGGAGCATCAGCCCAAGCACCAAGAGGAACAAGAGGAGATCAAGCTCTGCCTCAAGAGCCCGTAGAGGTTGTGCTTCACAGGCAGGTCCCACGTTGGTGGCACCGGCAGAAGATCTTCCTTTACCCCTGGCCAAGATGGGGCTGAGCCCCTGCTCCTACCTCTGTCTGGTAGAGCTGCAGGAGGAGGGGGCGTGTGGCGAAGCGGCAGTAGTAGAGGATCATGTCAGCCAGGATGGGAAGCTGCTCCTGGGAGTCCTCCTGAGGCTCAGCCTCTGGCTTGGCAGTCTGCAGAGAGAGAACAAGTCCCAAGCCTAATGGAGCTCATGGTAACCCCAGCCAGGTGCCAAGAACTTCCACCCCGCCAAGGATGCAAACCCTCCTCCTGATCACCCCCTCCCTGGTGAGCCAGCACGAAGCAGAAATTCTCAGATGCCCTGGGGAAGGGGGACTCCAACCCCTACCAGCTGGCACACACCTACCTGGCACAGGACATCCATGGGCAGGTTCATGAGCCCGAGAACGTTGCGCTCGTACCAGGGGTCCAACATGCCAATGTAGTGGGAGATGTCATTGGTGCTGCTCTCCATCCCAGCCAAGGGGGGATCCTGAAACCAGACACACCGGGGTCACACCAGGGACCCCCAGGCTCTTCACCCATTTGGGGCTGGTGGAAGGGACACCAACATCCCCCTCAGACCATCCATCCGGCCTCTTGGCCCCAGCAGGGTGCTGGTGGCACCCTAAGGTGAGCAGGACACCTACCAGTGGTGCTGGGGGACGGAGCTGCGGGTCCCCCAGGGATGGGGAGGGATGGGTCACAGGGGTCAGTGAGGCCAAGGAGCTCCTCTTCACAGGGACGTAGAAAAACTGCAGCTTGAAGTACCTTGTCAGTGAAGGGCAGGTGCTCTCCTTCAGCCTGCCAGAAGGTAAAATCATAGAACTGTCAGGGTTGGAAGAGACCTTTAAGATCACTGAGCTCCAACCCCCCTGCCATGGGCAGGGACACCTCCCACCAGCTCAGGTTGCTCAGAGCCCTGTCCAGAGAGCCCTTCCAGGGATGGGGCTTCCACCACTTCTCTGGGCAACCTGTTCCAGGTAGGAGAGAGCTTGGGTGAGCAAAGCCCCCTAGCACATCCCAGCAGGGCCAGGTACCTGAGCTGGGCTCACCTGAGCTTGCTGTAGGCTCGGGCCACTTTCCCGGAGATGCGATCGGAGCCGAAGACCACGACCCTCAGGGTGGACACCTTGGTGTCCTCGTCACAGCTGAGGAAGGGCCGGCGGGGGAGGCTGAGGTGGGGAGGGAGGAGCGGGGCCTGTGGGAGCCGCGGGGTCAGGAGGTGCTGGGGCAGGGAGTGAGCGCGCCGGGAACGCGCGGGGACCCGGGGCTTGGCCGGGGGGGTGCAGAGGCTCCCGGCCCGGCGTAGGGGCAGTGGGAGAGAGCCCGTGTCCAAGCAGTCCTTCAGGTCTCTCCTCAAGACCAGCTGGCTTTTGGCCTTGAAGAGTTTGTAGAGCTTGGTGGTCAGCGCGTGTCTGGGTTTGTGGGGGGGTTTCTCCACCTTCAGCTCCGGCCTCCCAGTCACGTCCAGGGAGCTCTCGTCGCTGTCCTCTGCGTACCCGCTGTCCATGCAGTCCTTCAGGCTGGAGACGAAGGATTTCAGGGACTTTCTGGAGACCACTGTCAGCTCTGAGATGGAGTCCTTGGAGGTGGTGAAGAGGGACACTCGAGAGGGACACTTGGATCCCTCCTCTGAGAGCGCTGAGTACGCTGAGTCTTTGGAAATGGTGGAGAGAGGGGAAAGCAGTGAGTCCTGTTCAGGGGAACAGCCATCAGCCTCCTCCTCCTCTTCATCCTCCTCCTCGTTCTCTGAGGCCAGGGGCTCAGCAAGGCTGCACTCTTTGCTGAGGACATCGTTGAGGATATCTGAAAGGCAACCGAAGGGAGATGGCATCTGTCACGGGCCATAACCACTGGGAATGGGATGACCCCTGACAACAACACTGAGTGGCCAATACTCCCTTTCTCCTCCAGGGTTTCAAATAAGGAGCTGGAAACCTCTCACTGTTTTTTCACAGACTCACAGAATTGTTCTGGTTGGAAAACACCTTTAAGATCATTGCATCTCACCACTACCCTGAGTCTACTGACTCCAGTCAGTAAAAACCAGTGCTAAACCACCATCCTGAGGATCACATCTGCACAGATGCAGCCCAGAAGGCCAATCAGATCCTGGGCTGCATCAAAAGCATGGCCAGCAGATCAAGAGAGGGGATTCTGCCACTTTGCTCTGCTCTGGTGAGACCTCACCTGGAGTCCTGCATCCAGCTCTGGAGCCCTAAGCACAGGAAGGCCATGGAGCTGATGGAGCAGGTCCAGAGGAGGGCATAGGGAATGATCAGGAGGCTGGAACACCTCTCCTGGGAAGCCAGGATGAGGGAGCTGGGGGTGTTCAGCCTGGAGAAGAGAAGGCTCCAGGGAAACCTAATAGAGACCTTCCAATATCTGAAGGGGCTACAGGAAGGCTGGAGAGGGACTGTGTGCAAGGGCCTGGAGTGATAGGGTGAGGGGGAATGGGTTTAAATTAGAGAAGAGGAGGTTTAGATTGGATGTGAGGAACAAGTTGTGTCCCAGGAGGGCAGTGGGACAATGGCACAGGGTGCCCAGGGAGGGGGTTGAAGCCTCATCCCTGGAGATGTTCAAGGTGAGGTTGAGGATGCTCTGAGCACCCTGATCTGGGTGAGGGTGTCCCTGATACTGCAGGGGTTGGACTGGGTGACCTGGAGAGGTCCCTTCCAACCCAAACCATTCTATGATTCCATGATTTTACACAGCTTGTAAACAGCTCCAGGGATGGTGATTCAACCACCACCCTAGGAAGTCTGTTCCAGTGCTTAATAAACCTTTCAAGTGAAGATTTTTCTTCTAGCATCCAATCCAAACCATCTCTGGGGCAACTTGAGGCTGTTTCCTCTTGTCCTGTTGCTCGTTACTGGGAAGTAGAGACCCACCCTCCTCACACCAACCTCCTTTTCAGGGAGTTGTAGAGTGTGATAATGCACAAACTGTGCCAGGGGAGGTTTGCATTGGATATTAGGAACAATTTCTTCCCCCAAAAGGTTGTCAGGGCCTGGCCCAGGCTGCCCAGGGCAGGGCTGGAGTCCCCATCATCCCTGGAGGGGTTTCAGAGCCCTGGAAGTGTGGGGATGAGGGACATGGGGTGGGGGTGGCCTGGGCAGGGATGGGGGAAGGGTTGGACTGGGTGATCTGAGAGGTCTTTTTCAATCAAAATAATTCAGTGATTCTCTGACCTCCTCCTTACCAAAGTTATCCTGATCCCAGCTGTAAGTGTAGCAGCGAGCAGTGGGGATGGGGATGGTGTGGAGCTTGTGGGGCTGAGCCTCACCTGGGAAGAGAAGAGGGAAGAGAGAAGTGAGTTTACAGGGACCCCCAACACCACTCCTGACACCTCTCCTGCCTGGTGGGAGATGCCAACAACCACGTGCACGTGTTTGGGGCAGCCCCAGGTCACACAAGAACACCAGTGCTGCTGTCACTACCCCCGTGAAGCCACATGGGGACATTTCCCATCCCTCAGAGCCAGCAGCATCACTGCTTTCCTGCTTTTCCCCCGTTTGAATGGAAAGATGAGAAACCATTCTGGCTCAGGGACTGGAACAGGACCCACGGTGGTGGTTTGGGGTTTGTTGGTTGGGTTTGTTGTTTTTTTTTTGGAGTAGTTCTTGCATTTGGTTGAACCTTTGCACAAAAGTGCTCTGCACCACTACAGGGGCTGAGCTGGCAGAAAAACCTGGAGGAAAGAGAGACCTGGGGAGTTCCTCACCTGGGATGGCAGGGAAGGAAGCTGCCCCAGCAATGTCCTGCAGCATGGTCTGGAGCTGCTCCCGGGCCAGGTCAGGGTCACTGCTGGCTGCTGCCATCTCCTGAGCATCCGTGGCACTGGCATAGATCTCCGAGAGCTCTTCCAGGGTCTTGGACTGGGGGAGCAGAGCCAAGGAGAGAGGGCAAGAGGTGGAGAAGAAGCAACAGACAGATCTTTGTACACCACTGGGTACCTCTCTCTCCCTCTTCTTCCTCTGACCCCCTTTTCAAGTCCCCACCCAAAACCTCAGCGAAGAAAAACCCCATAGATTCGAGTTTGAAGACACCCAAAGGGTTTTCTTCACGAATTTTTGTCCCCTCCAAACCCCAAAGCAAAGTGCTGCTCTAGGAAAAGGAAGATTTTTGCTGCATCTCAAAGCCAGGGGCTCTCCCTCTCTCCACTTAGGGATGAAGAAAGGGAGTAAAAGTCAAGAAAAGGGAGTGCAAGGGGGGGTTATCTCCCTGCCCCACTTCCCAAAACAGTGGCACAAACATCAGGTCTCACCTTTTTCCCCACAAGAAGTGTTACCAAAACGGGTTTTTTGTGGGTTTTTTGTTATGGTTTTGTTTGGGGGGTTTCTTTGTTTGGTTTGATGTTTGGTTTTTGTTTGGTTTTTTGTTTGGGGGGGAGGGGGGTTGTTTCTTTTTTGGTTTTATGTTTGGTTTTTGTTTGGTTTTTATTTGTTTGAGTTTTTTGTTTTTGTTTTGGGGGTCTCTGTTTTGGTATTATGGTTGGTTTTTTGTTTGTTGTTTGTGGGTTTGCTTTGGTTTTATGTTTGCATTTTGTTTGGATTTTTTGTTTTGTTTTTGTTTTGGGAGGTTTCTTTTGGTTTTATGTTTGGTTTTTATTTGATTTTTGCTTGTTTGGGTTCTATGTTCAGCTTTTGTTTCTTTGTTTGTGGCTTTTCTTTGTTTCTTTTGGGGCTTTCTTTGTGAATTTTTTCTTTGTTTTTTGCTTTTGCCTTTTTGTTTGCTTGGTCGGTTTGCTTCTTTTTCATTTTGTCCCAAACCCCCTGTCATTATCCGGGTGAGGAAAGCCACCAGCAACCTGATGCTCCTTAGGGCCACGGGTGGCATCCCCAGGGTGAAGGTCTCAGCTCCTACCTTCAGGAGGTGGTGCAGGCTCTCTGGGTGGCAGCGGGTGCCAAAGGTGGCCTGGTAGAGGTGCTGGAGGAGCAGGATGAGGGTGGCACGCTGAGGGTGCTCACTGGAGCTCAGCTTCTCTGCGATGGAGAGAAATTCCCTCTGCACCTCCGAGGGGTTGAGCAGCAGCACAGTCCTGGGGACAAAGAGACCCTGTGATGCCCGGACCTGCCCAGGTAGCCAAAAATCCCAATGGCATCCTGGGCTGGCTCAGGAAGAGCGTGGCCAGCAGGTCCAGGGAAGGGATTCTGCCCCTGTGCTCAGCCCTGGGGAGGCCACAGCTTGAGTCCTGTGTCCAGTTCTGGGCCCCTCAGCTCAGGAAGGAGATTGAGGTGCTGGAGCAGGTCCAGAGAAGAGCAAGGAGGCTGGGAAGGGATCCAGCACAAGTCCTGTGAGGAAGGGCTGAGGGAGCTGGGGGTGTTGAGGCTGGAGAAGAGGAGGCTCAGGGGAGACCTCATCACTCTCTCCAACTCCCTGAAAGGAGGTTGGAGCCAGGGGGGGGTTGGGCTCTTTTCCCAGGCAACTCTCAGCAAGACAAGAGGGCACAAGAGGTCTCAAGTTGTGCCAGGGGAGGTTTAGGTTGGACATGAGAAAGAATTTCTTTCTGGAGAGGGTGCTCAGCCATTGGAATGGGCTGCCCAGGGAAGGGGTGGATTCTCCATCCCTGGAGATATTTCAAAAGAGCCTGGATGTGGCACTCAGTGCCATGGGCTGGGAACCACGGGGGGAGTGGATCAAGGGTTGGACTTGATGAGCTCTGAGGTCCCTTCCAACCCAGCCAATTCTAGGATTCTGTGACCTGGGAATTCCTGGTACAAACTCACACCAGGTGGCAGCCTGCTGTCATGTCAGGCACCCCCAGAGGGGCTCAGGAGTGGCAAGGGGTGGTGGATGTGCAAGGAGGAGGTAAAAAAGGAGCATTTTCCATCCTGCCCCTCGGCCACGTCTGTAAGATCACCAGCCCAAGAATTGTTCAGTCAGCCCCCAGGCAGGGCTCCAGCCAGCTGCCCAAACTTGATGTCCAGCACATGCAAAGAAAATGGGGGATAAAAAATAGAATAGAATAGAATAGAATAGAATAGAATAGAATAGAATAATAAAATTAAATTAGAATTCAAGTGCACCTTCAAAACACCTTCCCCCCTGCAAGGTGCAGGTCAGAGCATCACTTCTGGGTTTTAAGAAGAGCTGCAGCCTTCAGCTGCATTTTTGCTCTGAACCACAACACGACTTGGAAGTGCTGGACTTAAGGATCTTAAAGGTCTCATCCACCCAAAATGGTTCTAACAGTCTGAACATCCACAGGCTTTGAATCCCCAGACCTGCAGCCTGCAGGCTGGACAAGAACAGTCCAACCCCTGAGCAAAGGTGGCTCTGAACTCAGGACAGGTTCTGCTGTGCTTGGTTCTGGGAAGCTCAGGCAATTGGCACAAACCTTCAACGAGCCCAAGGTTCAGGTGTTCATGCCAGGGCTTTAGGGCTCTTTATGCAAATACAGGTCCTGCTGCACATCACCAGTGGTTGCACTTGCACCAGTATAAGCAGGCAGAACCAGGGGAGCTGTACTGGGAAAGCAACCCAGCAGCACCAGTGCAACCAGGAGCAGATCCAGAGCAGGAGTGGACAAGGAAAACCCCAGTCCTGCACAGAGCAGAGGTGGCCCTGCACCAGGTCCCTGGGGCTGTGGCCAGGAAGGGCACAAACCCACCAGGATCCTTTTTCTATTTACAAATGAGGTGCCCTGGCAGGAGGAAAGCTTCAGACCTTGAATAAGGTGCCAAGTCCAACCACACAGACTAAAACATCTCCTGGTTGTTCTCCAGCCTGTGCCCAGCTCAGCAGCTCCCTGCAGAGACTTGCAGCCCCTGGCTGATTTCACCCAGATCCGGGGTGATCCCAGACACAGGGAGCCACAGCCCCTGCCCTCTGGCTGTGGAAATGCCACAACCACTCCCCTCATCCCTCCCCACAGCTCAGCCCAGCTCTCCAGCTCCTCTCCCTGCCATCCATCACTAACTCCACTCTGGAGCTGCCCCTTGCTGCAGCTTGGGCAGTGTGGGGTGATGGGGATGCAGCACCTGGGGCCACACTTACACAGTGGAGCTCTGGGAATTCTTCACAGGCAACCCCTGCTCCGTCCTCACCAGTCTCTGGAAGGAGATCCCTGAGGAGAGAGAGCAGAGGAGAGGATCCATGGCAGCCCCACACACAGCCCTGCTTCAGGACATTGATTTCATCTCCTAATGGGGCCTGACCTGGCTGAACCACAGCCTGGAGCAGCACCAAAAATCCTTAAAGGGAAAAGGCACCGTGCAAGGGGACCTGCCCAGGAACAAGGAGGTGAAAAGCCCAAGGGGATGGGAAGGGAAGCAGAGGATGGGCAGGGAGAGCTCCTCTATCCCCAGTCCCTTCTGCCCCACTGCAGATGGGGGCTCCGTTTGGAATCACACCAGTGATCTCCAGCAGCTTCTGCCACTTCCTAAACTCCCCCCCAGAGGCCCTGGATCTCACTGATGGACAGCAGGGCACTGCCACCTCCCCTCCCACAGCCATGGAGCCCAGCCTGACCCCAGCAGAAGCCAGTTTGGGGTGAGGAGCCCCTGGATGTTACCCTGGGCTCATCCCTGGGATGCCAGCAGGAACCCCGACCAGGTGACATCTCCCAGACCTGCACTGGGTGACAACAGCAAGGTCTGTGTCACCCTGGGTACACCTGGGGAGAGGTGTAGGAGATCCAGCACCCAGGCAGCCACATCCCAACCCCAGCTGCTCCTCAGCAACCAGGAAGGAGGGCTCAGCACCCATGGGTGTTGCTCCACACAGCCCCTCCCAGGTCCAGCAGCATTCACCCCTCCTGCAGAGACATCAGGCCCTGGTTTTAGAGTCAAAGCTCTTGCATTCTTGGTAAACCCTGACAGCAGCTTGTTCCCAGTTAATATTTACCCTCATTTCAATAAAAAGCTTTTCCTTCAGCAGGTCATGGAGGCTGTGCAACAAACTTAAAAGCTCCTGAGCAGCTTTCCAGCAGAGGCCACGTTTTCACTTAGCTCCAGCTGGGAGAGGCCACGGTGATGGGCAGCACCAAGCTCCCCAGCCCTGCCAGCCCAACACCTCCCTCACGACATCTTTTTTGTGCTTGGAGGAAGGGAAAAGCTTTGCTATCAAAGTCCCCAGCTCAGGCTCTGGTAATGACACAAGAGGAGGATGGAGTAAACCCTCCAGCACTGGGGTGTGACCAGTTTGCCCACAGCCCCAAGCAGGGTCCCAGCAATAAATGGTGAGGTAGGAGCTGGGGAAGGTTATGGCTGGACCATGAAAATCAGCCCCACATTTCTGCTGACCCTGCAGCTCCAAGCTGGACCCAGCACAAGGAGACTCTGCCTGGTGGCCATGGCCATTCCTGCTGGTAGAGCCTTGAGCTGGGGGTAAATCAGCCAGCCCAGTGCAAACTCTGCAAAGAATCTGGGGGGTTGTTCAGCCTTTTGTTCCTTTGAAAGCATCATTCATCCCACCTCCACCTACAAGCTCCCATCTCCACGGGACAAAGTTGCCACGATGGAGACCCTGTGTGTGACATCCCCAGCAGGGCTCTCCAAAGCAGCTGCCTGCTTGGGGGATCATAGAATCATAGAATAATTTGGGTTGGAAGGGACCTCGAGATGGCATCTAGGGGGGAACATTCCCAGCCCATATCCCAGCTGAGGCCTCCCAAGCCCTGCTCAGAGCCTCCCCCACTGCTGTGACCCTGCCCAGGATGAAACAAGGGCTGAAATCTGCTCTGTGTGATAACAACTCTCCATAAACCACCAAAAAAAAGGGAGCTTAGGAGAAAAAGCCTTTTAGAAATAATTGGAAGAGCTGCTCCATTGGGAACAACAGGACATCGACAAGGAGCCCTTAATTAAGGGGAACACTGCTACTGCTGCTTGTGACAGCCGTGCCCAAAGCTGTATCACAAGGTGGTGTCTGAGTTGTAAAGAAAGGATCAGGGAGTCCCTCAGCCCTATGGGAATCTCCACGCAAGGGCAGGCACCAAGGCTCCAGCCACCTTGATGCCAATGAATGGCCCCACTGTTGTCACCCAGGTCACACCACTGAGCATCCCCAACTGAGCATCCCCAACAAAGCCCAGGGCAGGGCAGGAGCAGCCAGCACGTGCTTCCCCATGGAAAAAAGCCACCAGACTGAAAGGCAGCCAGGAAACAGCTCCATGTTCTGCTAATCCATGCTGGTCCAGAGCTGAGAGTCCCTGGGCTGCTCCCAGCAGCTTCTGCACCAGGGCAGCTACAAAAACCCCACAACCCTTGTCCTGCTCCTCCAGAAGGAATCCGCTCCCACCCTGTGCTGGCATCCTGGGCTGGCTCAGGAAGAGCGTGGCCAGCAGGTCCAGGGAAGGGATTCTGCCCCTGTGCTCAGCCCTGGGGAGGCCACAGCTTGAGTCCTGTGTCCAGTTCTGGGCCCCTCAGCTCAGGAAGGAGATTGAGGTGCTGGAGCAGGTCCAGAGAAGAGCAAGGAGGCTGGGAAGGGATCCAGCACAAGTCCTGTGAGGAAGGGCTGAGGGAGCTGGGGGTGTTGAGGCTGGAGAAGAGGAGGCTCAGGGGAGACCTCATCACTCTCTCCAACTCCCTGAAAGGAGGTTGGAGCCAGGGGGGGGTTGGGCTCTTTTCCCAGGCAACTCTCAGCAAGACAAGAGGGCACAAGAGGTCTCAAGTTGTGCCAGGGGAGGTTTAGGTTGGACATTAGAAAGAATTTCTTTCTGGAGAGGGTGCTCAGGCATTGGAATGGGCTGCCCAGGGAAGGGGTGGATTCTCCATCCCTGGAGATATTTCCAAAGAGCCTGGATGTGGCACTCAGTGCCATGGGCTGGGAACCACGGGGGGAGTGGATCAAGGGTTGGACTTGATGAGCTCTGAGGTCCCTTCCAACCCAGCCCATTCTAGGATTCTATGATCACCAGAGGGAAAATCCTCCAGGGATGCTGGGCAGAGGTCCTTCCCTCCTGGAAAAGCTGAGGTTTGGGCTATGTAGGCTAAAATACAGACACAGCAAAAGAGACAGCAACACCAGGATGGTGTTGGGAAGAAAGGGGGGGTGGTCCCAGCAGTGGGGATTTTGGGGGGAAGCAGCAGAGCTGGAAAGCCCACGGGGGGGGTGTGGGAGGACTTACCAGGAGCTCTGAGCTCATTGCTGATGAAGGTGAGCAGCTCACGGAAGATGTCACAGTAGGGCACGGGCCAGGTCAAGAAGCTGTGGTAGACACTGGCAGCCTTCAGGAGCAGGTCAGAGCCTGGTGGGAAGTGGGGAGCCTGCAGGAGAGAGCAGGTGTGAAAGGGAGGAGGACAAAGGCCTCAGGTGGTGTGTGAACAGCCCAGGGTTTAGGCTGGGAAGAGCTGAGAGGAGAGGTTCACCCCGTGACACTCTGTCCAGGAAGGGTCCTGGGATCCCCACCAAGCACAGCCCTGAGAAAGCCTCATCCAGCCCACACCTTCCCCACCTCCTGCCTGCAGCTCAGGTGCCAAAGCCTATATATAAATTTCTTTTCAACAACCCTAGATCCATACAGATGAATCCCATTACAGCCTGTCCTTCTGCAAAGGATCTGGCAGCAATGATTTCCTCGGGATAACGATGCATTGTGCTAATAATAATAATAATAGTAAAAAAAAGTCTTTCCTGTGGAGAATCAGCTCCCTTTTTTCATCAGCACTGCCTGTATGTTTTGCACCAGTACAAAGGGTAATAAAAAAAAATTGGCCTTCCCTGCACAGAGCCATTGTCCACCTCCTTTTCTGATGAACCCATCTTTAAACAAAAAGATTAAACACTGAAGCTCTTCTTTTTATTTTTTCCCTTCTCCCAGCCTGTGCAATGGTTGATCCCTGCAGATTGGTAGAAGAGCACTTTCTTTTTTTTTTTTTTTTTTTTTTGAGACAAATTCTCAAAGCAGACTGTGACGTTTCAGGCAAAAGCCAACCCGGTTCTGGTGACTGTTCTGCACTGATCCATGGGGTGCTGGAGCTGTGCCTCCCCAGGGGCTGGGATCAAGCTTCATGCAGCAGCCTCAGGACTTACATACAGGACTGCATAGTAGAAGAGCAGAGCCAGGGGTGTCACCAGGTCGTAGTCACACTTCTCCTGCACCTGGAGGAAAGAGCCCCAGGGGGGAAGAAGGATGAGCTGGGCTGCTCCACATCAGCCTTACCCAAAAGCATCCTTGGAGGCGCCTGGAAACCCAAGAGTGCAGCCAAGCACCCAACCCACACCATCACATCACTGGCCCCATCAGATTCCCTCAGCTCTACAAGAAAACAACCCCTAAAGCTCCAGTAACCCCCCCAGATGGGCCAGGCAGAGCAGCACAGGCTCTTGGCTCTGCCTTTACCCTCAAGAGGGGGAAATACAGCCCCTTTCCTCCCTCCCTCACCTCTTTGGCCTTGCTGAGGATCTTCTCCACGAGGATGAGGTAGTTGCCAGCATCCCTGCTCACCAGCTCCTGCAGGCTCCAGCAGTTCAGGCACAGCCCAGCTGTTGAGGACACAAGAGCCACTGTCACCCATAGCTCAGGAGCTCCCAGGAGGAATGGACACCAGGATGGTGTCAGGGTGAAGGTGCTGGCCAAGTGCACCAGGTCATGGCAGAGGAAAAAGAAAACCTCATGTCCTGGTTTTGGACAGATCACCAGATGGTCCTTATCTCAGGAGCATCCCTTTGCACCCAAGTGCCTTCATGCAGCCCAGAGCTGGGGATGGGCATCTCCCCCCCCTGCTGCAGAGGGAACTGCATGGCATGGGTGGATGCCCCCCTTCAGAACACAGAAACCCCCCCAGCCCTGTCATCACCAGGTTAAAATGCCCCAAACCATCAACTCCCTCAAATGGGAGCCTTCAGCCCCCTGAGAGGCACCCATGCAGCATCCCCAGCTGCCCTGCACCCCGAGGGGAGAGGCTGCAATCCCCTGACATCAGCTCTGAACAGTCAGAACTCACAGCATCATCACCCTTAGGCCTGCCCAGCATTTATTTATTCTCTTATCACCTTCAAGTTTTCATTCAATGTATCCAAACCCCACCAGGAGGTGACCCAGACACAGGAGAAGTTGCCAGGCAAAGGGATGGAGGCTCCTTCCCCCTTAAACTCCCCTGACCTCCATCCCCTGACACCTGCCTCTCAAGTGGCCCAAGCTGTTTCCTGAGGCTGTCACTTATTTTGGTGGCCAGAGTCACCTCCCAGATTGGCTTAGAGGAAATGATCTGTTGAAAGGTTGGATGGGTGCTTCCATCCATCCCAGCCCTGCATCCCAGGGGGAAGAGGCAGAGCTCTCCTGCTCTGGAGCTGCAGACCAAGAAGGAAGCAACAATTCCTCCCCCTCCTCCTTCTTCTCCTCCTCCTCTTCCTCCTCTTCACCACCAGGGACCCAAGCACAGCAAACAGCCCCACACTGAAAAAAAATCCTGGGGAAATTTCAAGCAAAAAGTCTAACAAATATCTTAAGAGGGAGGGTCCATCTCTGCATCTCACCTATCCCAAATTCCATGTTTTGTTTTGGTTTGGTTTTTTTCTGCAGGAATGGAGACATCACACACTGCTTGGGCACAGTTCAGAGGGTGCTGGCACTGGGGGTTTTCCAGGCTCAGTCCTAAACCAAACCCACAAGGATAAAAGCACCCAACCCACACCATCACATCACTGGCCTCATTGCAGAGAAGCCAGGCGAATGATCAGAGAGGAAAAATAAATAAAAATCCAGCTGCTCTTCCCTCAGAGAGTCTGTTAAGTGGCATGGAAATATCTGAGCAAGCACCAACCCATGTGAGGGGGCTGGAGCTGGGGAGGATGAATCAATGCTGGGAGGGGGCAAGGGGACAGTGGTGTTCACCACAAACCAACAGCTCTGTCCCTCAAACACCCTTCCCAGCTGCAGAGGTTACAAACCCATTAAACAGATGCGTAAATGCCATAAAAATACCTTTACACACCTTCTAGCTGTTAAACAAGGTGAACTTAAACCAAAGGAGAGGTTTAAGATGACCCAGGCAAGCAAAACAGGTTGCAAAACCTGCAGTTTTCCCTTCTCTCTGCCACAGACAAGAATTTGCTCACCAGGACACACACTGATTCTGTGGCTTTATGCCTCACTTTTAGCTGAACAAAACAGGGGAGGAGCATTTCCCCCCCATCTGCCATCCCACTTTTTACTTTCAATGAGTCAACATTTTCCAGTGGAGAAAGATCCTGCTGGGAAGTCTCCAAAGAGCTCAGAAGTACTTTCTGCTAATCACAGCTGCAATTATTCATTTGCCTCCAGTACTCCTGGTATCTTGCTGGGTTTGCTGACACCAAAGGGATACCCTGGCAGCAAGGGCAGAGCTGCCCCCCACCTGAGAAGCCAGGGATGCTCTGGTTCTCCAGGGAAGAAGCTTCCATAAGTGAGTTCAGTGGCACAGAGCCAAGGCCCAGCCTAGGAGAACACCAGCAGCTTGCTCAAATAAACCAATATGGCCCCAGAATCCTCCAGGGAAAGCCCCAACACCTGTGAGATAGTCAAGAAAGCAACAGAAGTGGTCAGAGCTGCTGGGAGCTTTGCTGACCTCCACGAGAAGTTGGGGCTCACAGGGTGAAACAACCACTCCTGCTTCAGCATCCTGGGCAGCATCCCCAGCAGCCTGGCCAGAAGGGTAAGGGAGGGGTTTGTCCTCAAGACAAGAAAGACATGGAGCTGTTGGAATGAGTCCAGAGGAGGACACAAAGATGGTCAGAGGCTGGAGCAGCTCTGTTCTGGAACCAGGATGAGTTTGGAGTGTTCAGGCTGGAGAAGAGAAGGCTGCAATGGGGAGACCTCAGAGCACCTTCCAGTGCCTGAAGGGGCTCCAGGAAAGCTGGGGAGGGACTTGGGACAAGGGCCTGGAGGAATGGGATGAGGGGGAATGGCTTTAAACTGGAAGAGGGGAGCTTGAGATGAGACATTAGGAAGCAATTCTTTGGTGTGAGGGTGCTGAGCCCCTGGTTGCCCAGAGAAGCTGTGGCTGCCCCATCCCTGGCAGTGTCCCAGCCCAGGTTGGATGGGGCTTGGAGCACCCTGGGCTGGGGGAGGTGTCCCTGACCATGGCAGGGGTGGCACTGGAGGAGCTTTAGAGTCCCTTCCAACCTAAACCAGTTTGGGATCCTTTTGATTATTCCAGCTGAGAGATCCTGGCCCCACTGTAGCAGCCCCCATGGGAGGAATGGAGCTGAGCTCCACCAGGCTGCATCTCCAGAGAAGAAGGAGGAGGAGGAGGATGCTTCCTGCCCATAACCACACATGCAAACAGCCCCACGAGATGCAGGCTCCTTCCTTCCTCTCACTTCTAGAGAAAGAGGAGGAAATCACAGCAGCTCCAAGTGTTGTTCTGTGCTGCACGGGGCAGCAGAAGTTCTGGGCTGCTTCCCTGGGAGGGGATGGGGCAAACCCCCTGGGAAGGGGCTGGAAGGATGGGCAGGCAGCAGGGATGAGAGGCATCAGGTCTCTTCAGCCTCCTCTTCTCCAAAATAAACATTTCCAGCTCCCTCAGCCTCTTCTCACAGGACTTGTTCTCCAGACATGACAGAGCCCCAAAGAAATATCTCTCTGAGAGCAAATCCTACAGCAAAGCCTCTGAGCAGGGAGCAGGAGGCACCGAGCCCCCCCCCCTGGTACCCACTTTGTGTACCCACAGCTGGGAGCTGGGCACCCGTGGGTGGCCTCGGAAGGATGAGGCTTTGCCATCTCTTTTCTGAGAAGTGCTCTGAGCAGCCCTCGGCTCCTTCCTGCCCTCGGGGGTTGACACTTCCCCTCCACCTCTCTTTGCAGGGGGCAACTGGCAAGGTGGGAAAATAAAAGGAAAAAGAAATAAAGCAGAAAAGGAAAAATCAAGAAATACTGGGTGCCCAAGCTGCCTGCACCTGTGCGGCTCAGCCTGGGCATCAGCTCCTGGTGCCCCCAAAAGGAAGGGAGAGCAGCAGGACCAGGGCAGGGAGTGTGCTCCTTACACTCATAAGGGTGCATTTCAAATCCTGGGGTCAGTTCTGGGCCCCTCAGGACCAGAAGGACATTGAGGGGATGGAGAGTGTCCTGAGAAGGGAATGGAGCTGGGGAAGGGGCTGGAGAAGTTGTGAGGGCCCTGGGGGTGTTGATCCTGGAGCAGAGGAGGCTGAGGGGAGACCTTCTGGCTCTCTGCAACCCCCTGAGAGGAGGTTGGAGCCAGGGGGGGTCGGGCTCTGCTCCCAAAGAAAAAAGTGATGGAACAAGAGGAATTTCCTCAAGTTGTGCCAGGGGAGGTTTAGGTTGGAGCTGGGGAAGAATTTCTCCCTGGAAAGGGTTGTCAGGGCCTGGCCCAGGCTGCCCAGGGCAGGGCTGGAGTCCCCATCATCCCTGGAGGGGTTTCAGACCCTGGGGATGTGGGGATGAGGGACATGGGGTGGGGGTGGCCTGGGCAGCGATGGGGGAAGGGTGGGACTTGATCTTAAAGATCTTTTCCAACTCAAATGATTCTATAATTCTAAAAGCAGGTATCTCTACTTCCTCCCTCCCCCAGACGTGCTCCCACCACTTCCACCACATCCTCACCAGAATAAGGTGCTTTTCTCCAGGGGAGTGCCCAGAGGAAGGACCAAGTCACAGCAGTTTGTAAGCAAGGGGGGTTTGGAGGTGCCCAAAGCACCAGGGACAGCAAAGTCCCTGCAGCCACAGCATCTCCTCAGGATGCACCCTGTGCCTCTCAGGAGCCCAACCTGTGGGTCCCCTTTGCAAGCAGCTGCTCGGAGCCTCCTGAGCACGACATGGTTGCAGCTCCCATCCCAAGGCTTTCCACCCAACCTGGGCAATGGTCTCTGTAAGAAAACCCACCCCAAGCCCAGAGAAATCAGCTGAAAGGTCAAAATTTTGCATGGCTGAGGAAGCAGCTCACCTGAATCGTACACTCAAAGTCAGAAGTATTTCAGACATTGCATTCACTACGTGGTGGCTAAGCTGGAGGATCCCCACACCAAATCCCCTTCCTTCCCCATTTAGATGTCTCCAACTGAGCAGGTTCTTCAGCTCTATCAGAGCTGAGCAGACCAACTCCCTTGGACACCACACAAGACTTATCCCTGAATGCTCCTCTCCTTCCCCACTGCTCAGTGACCTTCACCCATCCTCCCTCCACAACATCCTTCATCCTCTCTGGCTCATGTGCAGCCCCACATCAGAACCACAACAGCTCCTTCCCAGCCCTGGCACCTTCCAGCCACTCCCTGCAGCCTCTCCAGCAGCTCCCCATCCACCACTCTCCTCCAGCTCTTCCCAAAGAAGGCTCCAGGAAAGCAAACCCAGCCCTGCCAGCAGCCAGAGCCCAGCCCAGCACCAAACCCTTCTCGTTTCAGTGCTCACCAGCAAGAAATAAAAACATTTTATTTTTTTAGCATGCCTGTCATCCCTCCAGTGCCATGGAGGAAGGAAAAGAGGCTGTGCTCCCCCCCCCCCCAAGTGAGTCTCTACAAGGGAAAGGTCATCTCCTCTATCAAGGCTTTTTTGTGAGTTAAGAGACAACTGATTTTCATTTGGTGCCTCCAATAAGTGTTGCAGCTCTGGAAACAGTTTCTCTTTAGACCCTAGAGTCAACCATGGGCTCATCCAGGGTATAAATCCCTGATGGCCAAAACCTTCCCACTTCTCCTCTTTGCTGACTTCACAAACCTCAGCTATTCACTCCCTTACACCAGAGGGGAAATACCACATGGGATGTGATTATTCACCTCCTCTGGAGCAACCTCCTGTAAAATTATCATGTAAAAACCAAGCATGAAGCAATTTCAAAATTTTAAAAATTCCAGCAATCCCAGTCCAAAAAGATGCAATGTGGGGCCTGTCATTTTGGGGTGCAACTGGTAAAAAGGAGGGGAAATCAAATATAAATTGGGAAAGAGAAGTGATCTCAGAAGTTCAAAATGAGGAAGGAGAAAGCTACTGTGCAGTTTGGAACGAGCTGGAGGGATTCACGGAATGTGAGAGGAACAGAGCCCTGCCAGCAAGAACAGCAATAATTAAACTGCTGCTAAAGGGGGGAGAGAAGAATGTGAAGAAATAGAACACATGGATAAGGGGTGTAGATATATCAGTGCATTTTGGGCTGGTTTCCTTAAATTATATCAGTACATGAGGGGATTCTGAGGGTGCTGAGCCCCTGGTTTCCCAGAGAAGCTGTGGCTGCCCCATCCCTGGCAGTGTCCCAGCCCAGGTTGGATGGGGCTTGGAGCACCCTGGGCTGGGAGAGGGGTCCCTGACCATGGCAGGGGTGGCACTGGAGGAGCTTTAAGGTCCCTTCCAACTCCCTCTTGGAATCCCAGAAGGGTTTAACAAAATACTGGAGCACCTACTCTGATTGCAAGGGGGTAGGATGGGAATCAGCAGCTTTGGAGGTGTCAGGAGGGCTGGGACAGCCCAGGTGGAAGAGCAGGGAAGGCTCTGGGCAAGCAGTGCTGCCCCAGGGGGGGTCCAGGAGCTGTGCCCAGGGACAGGGACACTGCAGAGCTGTTACCATCCCATCCCATCCATCTTCAGCTCTGGGCTTTGCTGGTCACACTGAAGATTTTTAGCACCAGCACAAATGGTTGTGATGAAACACTTGTGTGGTGTTAGTAGTGCATCTGGACCCTTGTTTTCCAGCCTAGTAAACGTGAACTGGCTATCACTCGAAATATAAATTCAGCTCCTCTAATATCTGAGGGTCAGCTGTATTGCAACTGGGTTTATTTTCTGCCAAATTTCTTTACTTTGATGCAACAATGGTTGCATTAAGGAAAGTATTTTCCAAGTCATCAAATGCTATTACTTTCTGATGTGTAAAACGCCTGAGATTCTCCCAGGAATGCCAGGTCATCCTGCTAAAGCCCAGAAAACCCACATGAAGAGAGGGCAGAAAGCCAGCAGGGAGGCAGATGGGGGAAAACCTGTGGAAATGAGGCACGAGTGGGCAGCTGAGCTGCTTCCAGCAGAGCCACCACCACCCCCTCCCCATCCAGCCTTGTAATGAGCTGGAAAAATTGAGTCATTTTGTTTGGTTTTTTTTTTTCCAAGGCTACCTTGACACAAACACTGAGGGGCTGGGATTAGGGAAGGGCAAAGTTTGTGAGTGAGACAGGAATTGATTAATTCTAATTCCAGGGAGAGGTGAGTGCTGCAGGGCACAATGAGATGGAGTCCTCTGGACACTCCTCTGGTTGAGGTGGAACTTCCAGGAACCAGGAATGTCAGACTTCAACTGGGCCCTTTTCCCAGAACATGAGGAGACCAAAAAGGATGCAAGGATTGCTCCTGCCTTTGGCAGCAGGCAGGATGCTGTTTGCATCTCTCCTGACTTAGAGGGAAATGGAAAAGCAGAGGGGGGTTGAAAGAAGAACTGCACAACTAAAAAGGATGTCTGGATTTGACACACACACACACACCTCCCCCAGCTGATTTCATTCCTTTCATCCACCAGAAGGTTTGGGAGGGATCTCACTGCAGCCTCCAAGTGCCAGTATGAGGGAGAGAGGTGCAAATGACACCCCAAAATTCCTGCTCCTCATCACTGCTCTGCCCTCCCCACCTCCATCCCCAAATCCCTTTGCAGCCCTCTGAACGTGGCTCAGTTCTTTGGGGCCAGCCTGGTCTCTGATCCAGATACAAACACAGCTGATAGCAATATCTCCATGCTTGGCTCTGACAATGCCCCAGAGATTAAGCCTGGAGGTTTGAGGATTTCCATTCAGCAAAGCAAGGCAGGCTGATTGCACAAAGGAGTCTTTCCTCCTCCTCTCCCCAGCTCCTGCATGGAAAACTGGGAAGATGCATGGCTTCTCTGCTGACCTTCACCTATGGAAGACCTCACATAACTTGATCAGTGTCTTAGGACATCTTCCTACTGCAAGAAGAGGCTGAGGAAGATGGACTAGATTGGATGCCACCTCTAACTTTGAACACTGGAAGGGACAAAAGGCCTCCAAACCTCCAGCAGCACCACCAGCTCCCTCTTACCAGGTGCCCAGCTCAGCAGATCATGCAGAGGCAGAAGAACAAGCTCATGGTTAAATTCACCTACCAGCCCATCTGCTGGAGACACCATCTCTGCTAAGTCCATGGAGACACCTTTCTAGTGCATGGTAGATCCTGTCCTCCGTGCACGTGGTGTGCTGCATTTTAATTCATCTCCTACAGAGAGAGAAGGAAGAAAATTCAGTGTGTTGGGCCCTTGGTTCAGTGGCAAAAAGAGAGCACTGCAACCCTTCTGCACCTTGATTCTGCTTTTTTTTTTTTTTTTTTTTTGGCTAACCTCTGACACTCAGCTCTGCCCATCACACTTCCCCACCTCCATCCCAGGAGGAGCACAAGCTGCTGCAAGGTTCCATTCTTGCCCTCCTCCCCCCACCCTTAACTCCCAGTAATTCCCCCCAAAGAGCCCAGCAAAGCCATCCCTGGCTTTGGAGCTCCCCAGGAGCCAAGGGAGCAGCAAGGCCACCTCCAGCCCTGTCACTTGCTCCTTCTGCCTGCAGAGAAGCCACCAATGGCTCTGAGCAGATGAAAGCAAAGACATGGAGGAACCACTGACCTGCTGAATGCAAGCTTTACCCCAGAGAGGCTCACGGGCTCCTGTCCCTGGTGTCCCACTGCCACAGCCTCTTATTATTCTCTTCAGCAAGAGTTTTAACCACCCACAATGAGCACACAAGGGAAGCCCAAGGACAACCCCTCCGTGGTGCTGAGGGGGAACCTGCAGCTCAGCAGCTTCGTCATGGCTTGTGGGGAGAGGGAAGCAGTGACTAAGAGCTCATCATGACTCAGAGACACCCTTGACACCACCCTGCTCACAGAAACACAGCTCCCAGAGCCCAGCTCAGTCCTCAGAGAACATGTTCCCCAGAGAACAGAGTCACAGAATCACAGAATCATCAGCCAGGTTGGAACGGACCTCTGAGAGCATCAATTCCAACCCTTGAATCCACTGCAGTTCCCAGCCCATGGCACTGAGTGCCACATCCAGGCTCTTTGGAAATATCTCCAGGGATGGAGAATCCACCCCTTCCCTGGGCAGCCCATTCCAATGCCTGATCACCCTCTCCAGAAAGAAATTCTTTCTAATGTCCAACCTAAACCTCCCCTGGCACAACTTGAGACCTCTTGTGCCCTCTTGTCTTGCTGAGAGTTGCCTGGGAAAAGAGCCCAACCCCCCCCTGGCTCCAACCTCCTTTCAGGGAGTTGGAGAGAGTGATGAGGTCTCCCCTGAGCCTCCTCTTCTCCAGCCTCAACACCCCCAGCTCCCTCAGCCACAATTTGCCCCTCACCACCTGCTCTGGGTGACCCCTGTGCCAGCCCAACCATCCCCTCCTGATGCCTCGTGGATCCCATCAGGGAACAGGCAAGGAATTTCAAGACAAAACCTGACAAAGATACCTTTCAAACCACAGTCTTGGGTGGGTTTATTTTGTTTTGCTTGTTTTTTCCTGCTGTACTGCAGACCACACATGAACCTAAACCTCTTCTCCCCAGGCAGTGCTTATGGAAGCAGCTTTCATGGGAGAGGGCTCAGCTTGCTCACCACAACCAGGCAGAAACCTTTCAACCTCTTCTACTGTTTACTCCCCAAACTCTCCTTTCCTCCCCACCCACACTGAAGGAAACAACAAGGCAAGGGGACACTCCAGGAGGACACAGTCAGACTTCCCAAGCAGCTCTGTTAAGCATCTCAAGAGCACTAAGAAAAAAAATAAAGGTTGAGCTCAAGGTTTGTTTTTTTTCATCAGTGTCCAGTGATGGACTCCCAGGAGCAGAGCTGCAAACCCAAGAGGTCTGGGGTGCTGGGAAGAGGTGGAAGGGGCACTGTGTGCTCTGGTCACATTTCACAACCCACCCAGGGAGGATGCTGTGAGGGGTGATGCTCTGGAGCCCTTTGGGGACACCTCTGTCACCAAGGCTGGCTGCTGCTCTGCACAGCTCCCAGCAGAACAATGTATTTATTGCAAGAGATGGGAGTTGTCCTGCCGGGTGTCAGGAACATTTTGCAGAGAGCACAACCCAGGGAAGAGAGAAGGGTTTTGATGGACCAATGGAGACAAAACAGCAGGGAAGAAAACGAGACCTTTATTGCCACAGATCTCCTGACAGCAGCTCCACAGGCAATGCAGCAACAGGATGCCCAAACATCTGTGCTGCCTCCACTTAAAACCCCACTCCCATGCAGAGGGCTTGGAACTCCATGACCTTTCAGGTCCCTTCCAACCCAAACCACTTGAAGATTCTGATTCTAAAGCACCTAAAGATATTCCCCCTAGGAGGCAGGAATGGAGAGGACACCACAGCAGGTATGAGGAACATCCTCATGCAAGGACTGGACAAAGCCTCTTGTGGATGGGACCAGCATGGCCAAAGCCTCTGCCCCTCCTCTGCACAGTCCCACCAAGAGCCAAGCAAACAAGCAGAAGGGCTTTACCCACCCCACCACACTAGCCCTACAAAATGAAGCTATGGCACTTGAGATCTTGGATGTTCTCTAAGAGACTGGTTTTCCTTCTCCAGTAACCTTGTACCTTCCAAGCAGCCTCCAAAGACCACACATATCACACAGTCACCACTGAAGAGGCACAGAAGCCAATGTCTGGAGAAGTTCTGCAATTTTTCTGCTGTTTCACAGAGATTCGTGGTGGATCTGGGAGTGGAAGACAAACCTCCAGCTCCTTACCCTCCGTGCCACCCTCCTCCCACCTGCAGAATCAGCAGGACACCAGCATTGGGTGGGAACACAGCAAAAGAGCTCAAAGATCAAGTCCAAGCTTGGTGTTTCCATGTAAAGCAGTGAAGAGAACTTGACCACCCCCCCAGTCACCTCTGATCCAACTGGCAGGGCAAATCCCTGCTCACCCACCTCACATGGCTTGGAGCATCCCCAGGTTGGATGGGGCTTGGAGCAACCTGGTCCAGTGGGAGGTGTCCCTGCCCACGCAGGGGGTTGGAACTGGATGATCCTTAAGGTCCCTTTCAGCCCAAAGCAGTCTGGGATTCTGTGAGGTGATGGTCCCGTTGCCTCATGGAGATGCTGACCCCCAGGTTAGTGCAGGGAGGTACAAGAAGGGTAGGGCAAGAAGTCTGGGGACTCTAGAGAAAAAAGGAGCTTGGGCTGATGCTGCAACAGAAAGAAAACCACTCCACTGGGAATTAAATAACTGGATTCTCCCCAGGGCAGGTTTCAGGGCAAGATGTACAAACAAGCACCCTGGCAAGGTCACCACCTCCTTCAAGACCTTCATACAAGAAGGACACCATCTCCTTCAAGCACCTCAACTTTCTGCCTCTTCCATTTTATCCTCAGGATGAGCAGTGGGCAGCACAAAAGCTTTTGGAGACACAACCCTTGCAGCAGAGGAGCAGGACACATGGCTGGGGGGTGCAGCAGAGCAAGGCACCTGCTCCTCCAATCCAAGGCTCTGGCTGGGCTCAGATTTCTGAGGAAACCTTGGTTTTAACTCCACTTAGGTTGCAAGATTTTACTGCCTCCCTCTCCACCCCATCCAGGAGCCAAAGATAGAAACCCAGAGGCGAGGGAGGGAGCAGCTGGAGGAAGTCCTGGTAGAAACTGGGGAGGAAACTGCAATTTGTAAGAGTCGAACTTCAGCCTCAGGGTGTTTACTGCTCAAGTCAGTGCCCTGCAAAGAGCAGGGAGATGAAGGTGATAAGGTGTTCAAACCACACAAAAAGCAGTGCAGCAAAAGATCCAAGAGGCAACTGGTTTGACAACATCCTCTCAGGGGGCTGGTGAAGGAGCACAGACAACCCAAACCCCCAGGAGACACCCGGGACTTCCTTGTAGGGCCCTGGATTCTGGGGTGAAAGCTGCTCCTACCCTGAGCCCCAGCAGTGCCCACGAGTGACCTTTCCTCCTTGGACTGCCAAATGTCACCCCCAGGGAGCCTCCACTCCCCAAAGCAACAGAGGAAGAGGCAGCAGAGGAGCAACACGGAGTCTTCTCCAAAAAACCAGGTGGCAAAACCCAGACCAAGAGCTACGACTGAACCCTGGCTATGGAAGAACCCAAACCCAACCACTGGTGACACCAACACTGTGTGACAAACACAAGAGAAATCCACTTCAGTTCCATTACCCACAGCTCTGTGACTCTCCCCATACACCCACCCACCCTATACCCACCCACTCACCCACCCACGCTGGGTGGGCTTGCTGAGATCTTCCCCTCTCTGGCTGCCAGGTAGGATTATGGGCTTGAGAACAAGGGACAGGACTGGAAAAAAAATTGTCATTACATCCTATTTCTTGAAAAGTCAAGTTGCAGCAGTGCCTGGGAACCCTGCAGGACCAGAAAGCAAGGAGCCAACTTACTTGGAATGGGACAGATTAGAAATGGGAACCACACCAAGCTGGAAGCATCCACCAGGAAGGTTGTGGTTGTCCCATCCCTGGCAGTGTTCCAGGGCAGGTTGGATGGGATTTGGAGCAGCTTTGTCTACTGGGAGGTGCCCCTGGCCATGGCTGGAGGTTCAAGGTCCCTTCCAACCCAAATCATTCTGTGATTCTATGGAAGGTGACATCAGGAGGACAGAGCAGCACCCAGGTCCTTGGTCCAGGTTTGGCTGCCTGCTCCCCTCTGGGTGCTGCGTGGGCACAGCAGGTCTGGGGGGCTCTTTGGGGCAGTGCAGGAGGGGAACCCCAGCCCAGAGTGATGAGATAACCCTGAGCAACATCATCAAAAAGAACAAGAAATACTGTGCAGAGAAAGCAAGGGTGGGGGGCAGCGGGTTGCCTGGGGTGTGGGGTGACACAGCCACCCCTCTGCAGAGCCCTGGGAGCAGGGGAGGATTCCAGACCTGCTGGGGAGAAATATTTTGAATCACCAGAGAAGTAGGGCAACTGGGTTTTGGGCTGCAGATCCCACAGTACCGGGTGCTTTTCAGTGGTAATCACAAGTGGTTTATGGCCCCAGCTCCCCCTGGCACAGCTTTGCTCTGCTCCCAGCTCAGGGGATCAGAAGAGAAAAGCAAGAGGAAACTGAGCAATGCCTCAGACCCAAACACCCCCATCCAAGCCCTTCACGTTGCTGCAAGTGGGAGTTATTGAATGGGATTTCCCAAATCCCATCCCCAAGATTGCCTGAATTTAGCAGCCAGAGCTGAAGGCTCACGCTCCTGTAATGAAGACATTGTGAGGTCCAAAAAAAAAACAAACCAAAACCCCACCAGTTCCAAACTGCAATTGCTTTTAGCTTCAAAAACTCAAAGATGGAGGCTTCCCAGAGGGAGAAAAAAAAATAAATATCAGAAGCAGGGTCCTAGAGCTGCACACCCCTTGGTCAGGAATCTGCTAACATTGTGCTGCTGAAACCTCAGACCAGGAGCAGAATTCCAGCCTCAGACCAGCAGCCAGCTTGGAGCAAGCCCAGAAGTGCTCCAGGCAATGGGTAAGAGTGAAGGATGCAGCTTTGCCAAGTCCCAACTGGGCTCAGCACATGGAGTGGCCTTGGGACCAGCTCAGGTCTCTAAAGGTGTTCAGTGAGAGCAGAGAGATCACAGGGGGAACAGAGGCAAGAAAGTGTGCAAAAAGATTCACTGGTTAAATAACTGCACAAACTATTTCAAGGTGAGCAAGTTCCTCAATGAACTGGGATGGATTTCAGAAAAAAAAGAAAATAAAAGAGAAGAGAGAGAAGAGAGAGAAGAGAGAGAAGAGAGAGAAGAGAGAGAAGAGAGAGAAGAGAGAGAAGAGAGAGAAGAGAGAGAAGAGAGAGAAGAGAGAGAA
>NW_027285928.1:0-38586 GCF_036169615.1 Heliangelus exortis | reverse complement strand
TCCAATGACCCCAAAACCTCCAAATAAACCCAAAAATTAAAAAAAATCCAAAAAACCCCAAAAAAACCCCAAAAATTCCACCCCATGCAGCACCTGAGTCTTCAACCCTTGAGTTTCTCCAAAATCCTGGAGACGCCTCCAAAATTCCAAAAAAAAACCCCCCAGGGACCCCCCAATGACCTCAAAACCTCCAAAAAAAGCCCCAAAATTCCAAAAAATCCCAAAAAACCCAAAAAAAAACCCAAAATTGGGGAAGCTCCAAGCGTTGCGTTTCTCAACCTTCAGATGAGATCCTGGCCCAGTTCCCCCCCCGGGGACCCCCCCAGGAGGTGAAGAAAGAGGAAGAGGAGGGGACCCCCCCCGTGAGTCAACCCCAAAACCCCAAATTTTCCCAAAAAAAACCAAATTTTTCCAAAAAAAAACCCAAATTTTTCCCAAAAAAACCCAAATTTTCCCCAAAAAACCCAAATTCCACCCAAGAACGTGACGTTTTCACTCAAACCCAAATTTCCCCCTAAACCCCCAGATTTTCCCCCTAAAATCCAGATTTTTTACCCAAATCCCAGATTTTCCCCCTAAAATTCAGATTTTCCCCCAAAACCCCAGATTTGAACCCAAAATCCAACGTTTTCCACCCAAAACCCAAATTTCTGCAAAAAACCCAAAAATTTTCCTAAAAGCCCCAAATTTTCCCCCCAAAGCACCAAATTTTCACCGTAAAACCCCGTTTTCCCCCTAAAATCCAGATTTTCCCCCAAAACCAAAATTTCCAAAAAAACCCCCAAATTTTCCAAAAAAACCCAAATTTTCTCCCAAAAAACAGCGCTTTTCACAAAAAACTTAAATTTTCCCCCTAAAACCCCAAATTTTCCCCGAAACCCCAAATTTTCCAACCTGAACCCCAAATTTTCCCCCCAAAACCAAAACCCCGAATTTTTCTCCAAAAATCAGATTTTTCCCCAAATTTTCCCCCAAAAATCCAGATTTTCCCAAAATACCCCAAATTTTCCACCCAAAACCTGGCGTTTTTCACTCAAAACCCAAATTTTCCCCCTTAAGCCCCAAATTTTCCCCCTAAAATCCAAATTTTCCAAAAAACCCCAATTTTTCCACCCAAAACCCAGTGATTTTCACCCAAAAAACCAAAATTTCCCCCAAACCCCAAATTTTTTGCCCAATATCGGGCGTTTTCAACCCAAAACCATGTCCCCACCCCACGTCCCCTCCCAGAGGACATTGGGGACCCCCCCAAAACCCAAGTTTTCCCCAAAAACTCCAATTTGCCCCTCAAAACCCCAAATTTTCCATCAAAACTCCAAATTTTCCACTATAACCCAAATTTTCCCCTAAAACCCCCAATTTTTTGCCCAAAATCGGGCATTTTCCACCCAAACCATGTCCCCACCCCACGTCCCCTCCCAGAGGACATCGGGGACCCCCCAAACCCCCAATTTTTTATCGAAACTCCAAATTTTCCGCGCGAAACCCGAATTTTCCCGCTAAAACCCAAAATTTCCCCAAAACTCGAATTTTTTTGCCCAAATCAGGCATTTTTCCACCCAAAACCATGTCCCCACCCCACGTCCCCTCCCAGAGGACTTTGGGACCCCCCCAACCCCCAAATTTTTTATCGAAACTCCAAATTTTCCACGCGACACCTGAATTTTCCCGCTAAACCCCGAATCTCCCCCAAACTCCAATTTTTTTGCCCAAAATCGGGCGTTTTCCACCCAAACCATGTCCCCACCCCATAGGACCCTGGGGACCCCCCGGGCCACCACGGCCACCCAAGAGTTGGACAAACTGATGGCGTCGCTCTCCGACTTCCACCTCCGCGGGGTTGAGGCCAAGGTTGGGTCGGGTGGGGTTGGGTTGGGTTGGGTTGACCCAAAACCCCTCAAATTTCACTTTTTCCCCCAAAATCTTTCAGCCCCCCCGCAAGGCAAGGAGGGGCCAGAGGGGGATGCTCTGGACGCCATGTTGGGGCTGCTCCACTCCGACCCTCGCCCGCCAAGGGGTCCCCACGGCCTCCAAGGGGCTCTGCGGCTTCTGCCACAAACCAATCGCTGGCCAGGTGGGCAACGGCCCCTCCCCCCATTGGCTCCTCCCCCCAATATCCCCACCCCCCATTGGCCCCACCCCCCGTTGGCCTCGGTGTCCCCAATCCCCGTGCTCCCATTTTGGGTCAATTTCTTCCATTTTGGGTCCTTTTCCCCATTTATGGCTCAATTTCTCCCAATTTTAGGTTTATTTCCCCATTTTTGGGTCAATTTCTCCATTTTTGGGTCAATTCCTCCCTTTTTTGGTTGATCCCTCCCATTTTTGAGTCCATTTCCACATTTTTAGGTCAATTCCCCCCATCTTAGGTCATTTTCTCCTATTTTTGGGTCAATTTCTCCCATTTTGGGTTGATCCCTCCCACTTTTGGGTCAATTTCTCCCATTTTAGGTCAATTCCCCCCATTTTTAGGTCACTTTCTCCCATTTTGGGGTCAATTTTCCCCATTTTTGGGTCGATTCCTCCCATTTTCCAGCTGATTCCTCCCATTTTTGGGTTGATTCCTCCATTTTTGAGTCAATTTCTCCCATTTTGGGGTCCATTTCCCATTTTTGGATCCATTTCCCCATTTTGGAGTCAATTCCTTCCATTTTGAGTCCATTTCCCCCATTTTTTGATCCGTTTCTCCATTTTGGGTTGATTTCTCCCATTTTGAGTCCATTTACTCATTTTTAGGTCAATTTCCCCATGTTTCAGGCCCGTTTCCCCATTTTTGGGTTGATTTCTCCCAAATCCCCATTTTTGATCCATTTCCCCTATTTTGGAGTCAACTTCCCCATTTTTGGGTCAATTTCTCCCATTTTGGGTCAATTCGTCCCATTTTGAGTCCATTTCCCCATTTTTGAGCCATTTCCCATTTTTGGGTCAGTTTTGCCCATTTTTGAGTCCATTTCTCCCATTTTTGGGTCAATTCCTTCCATTTTTGGATCCATTTCCCCACTTTTTGGGTCAATTTCTCCCATTTTGACTCCATTTCTCCATTTTTGGGTCAATTTCTCCCATTTTCGGGTCCATTTCCCCATTTTTTGATCCATTTCCCCCACTTTTGGGTCCATTTCTCCCATTTTGGAGTAAATTTCTCTCATTTTTGGGTCAATTTCACCCATTTTGGGTCAATTCCTCCCTTTTTGGTTCAATCCCTCCTACTTTGGGTCGACCCCTCCCATTTTCGGGTCCGTTTCCCCGTTTTCCCGCCATTTCCCCGTTTTCCCGCCATTTCCCCGTTTTCCCGCCGTTTCCATCCCATTTTTGGGTCAATTCTTCTCGTTTTTGGGTCCCGCAGGTGGTGAGGGGCCCTGGGGTGCTCCCTGGCACCCCGAGCACTTCGTCTGCG
Organism: Heliangelus exortis; assembly: GCF_036169615.1. Classification (NCBI taxonomy): domain Eukaryota; kingdom Metazoa; phylum Chordata; class Aves; order Apodiformes; family Trochilidae; genus Heliangelus; species Heliangelus exortis. The sequence continues at coordinate 35,195 of NW_027285928.1, read as the reverse complement.
GCCGCTGCGGGGGGGGAGTTGGGGGGCAGCAGCTTCTTCGAGAAGGACGGGGTCCCCTACTGCCCCCCCGACTACGGGCGCCTCTTCTCCCCCCGCTGTGCCCGCTGCGCCCAACCAATCCTCGACGTGCGTCTGGGGGACCTCGGGGGTCTTGGGTTGGCTTGGGGCCCCTTGGGTTGCGTTGGGACCTTCTGGAAGGGGTTGGGACCTCTTGGGGTTGAGTTGGGTTGGGTTGGGTTGAGCTGAGTTGGGAGCTCTTGGGTTGGGACCTTCTGGAAGGGGTTGGGACCTCTGGGGTTGGGTTGGGTCGAGTTGGGTTTGGTTGGGTTGGGACCTCTTGGGGTTGGGTTGGGAGCTCTTGGGTTGGGTTGGGACCTTCTGGAAAGGGTTGGGACCTGTTGGGTTGGGTTCAGTTGGGTTGGGTTGGGTTGGGTTGGGAGCTCTTGGGTTGGGACCTTCTGGAAGGGGTTGGGACCTCTGGGATTGGGTTGGGTTGAGTTGGTCGAGTTGGGTTGGGACATTTTGGGAGGGCTGGGGTTGGGTTGAGTTGGGTTGGGTTGGCAGCTCTTGGGATTGGGTTGTGACCTCTTGGGTTGGGTTGGGACCTTCTGGAAGGGGTTGGGTTGGGTTGGTTGAGTGGAGTTGGGTTGGGTCGGGACCTCTTGGGGTTGGGTCAGGACCTCTTGGGGCGGGGTTTCCATGGTGTCCCCACCCCCTCGGTGTCCCCAGAAAATGGTGACGGCCTTGGAGAAGAACTGGCACCCCGAGCACTTCTGCTGCGTCGAGTGTGGGGAACCCTTCGGCGAGGAGGGTGGGTGCCCCCCCGCCCCTCCCCCACCCCGTCCTTGTCCCCTGATGTCATCTGACCCAACCCAACCCCAACCCAACCCAACCCAACCAACCCAACCCAACCCAACTCAACCCAAGAGGTCCCAACCCAACGCAACCAACCAAACCCAACTCAACTCAACCCAACCCAACCAACCCAACCCAACCGCAACCCAACCCAACCCATCCCAACCCAACCCAACCCAACCCAACTCAACTCAACCCAACCCAACCCCAAGAGGTCCCAATCCCAAGAGGTCTCAACCCATCCCAACCCAATCCAATCCAAGAAGTCCCAACTCAACCCAAACCCAAAAGGTCCCAACCCCAAGAGGTCCCCACCCAACCCAATCCACCCAACCCAACCCAACCCAACCAACCCAACTCAACCCAACCCCAAGAAGTCCCAATCCAACCCATGAGGTCCAAACCCAACCCAAAAGGTCCTCAACCCAACCCAACCCAGCCCAACTCAACCCAACCAACCCAGCCCAACTCAACCCAACCCAACCCAACCCAAGAGTTCCCAACCCAACTCAACCAACCCAACCCAACCCAACCCAACCCAACTCAACTCAACCCAACCCCACCCCAAGATTGGTCCCAACCCAATCCAACCCAAGAGCTCCCAACCCAACCCAAACCCAACAGGTCCCAACCCCAAGAGGTCCCGAACCAACCCAACCCAACCCAACTCAACCCAACCAACTCAACTCAACCCAACCCAACTCAACGCAACCAACCCAACCCAATCAACTCAACTCAATCCAATCCAACCCAAGAAGTCCCAACCCAAACCAAGCCCAAGAGCTCCCAACCCCAAGAGGTCCCAACTCAACCCAACCCAATCCTTCTTCTCTGCTTCTCTCCAGCCCCACGTTGGTCCCCACCCAACCCCACGTTGGTCCCACTGCCATATTAACCCCCCCCCCCACCTCCATATTGGTCCCCACCCCAACATTGGTCCCACCCCAACATTGGTCCTACCCCCACGTTGGTCCCAGCTCCATATTGACCTCCCCACCACCTCCATATTGGTTCCCACCCAACATTGGTTCCCACCCAACAATGGTTCCCACCCCACCTTGGTCCCCACCCAACATTGGTCCCACCCAACATTGGTCCCACCTCCATATCAGTCCCACCGCCATATTGACGCCCCCATCACCTCCATATTGGTTCCCACCTCCATATTGGTCCCACCTCCATATTGGTCCCACCTCCATATTGGTCCCACCGCCATACTGACCCCCCCCCCCCCCCACCTCCATATTGGTTCCCACCCAACATTGGTCCCACCAGCACCTCCATATTGGTCCCACCCCAACCTTGGTCCCCTCCCCCCATGTCGCCCCCCATTCCCTGGTGTCCCCCCAGGCTTCCTGGAGAAAGATGGCCGCCAGTACTGCCGGAAGGACTTTGCTGAGCTCTTCTCCAGCCGCTGCCGGGGCTGCGGGCGGCCAATCCTGGAGGGTTATATTGCAGCCCTCCAGGGGCTCTGGCACCCCGAGTGCTTCGTCTGCAGGGTCAGACCCCGCCCCCTCCCCCCCTTCCCATGAGCCTCAGCGTCCCCCATCCCCATTTTTGAGTCGATTTCCCCATTTTTGGGTCCAGTTTCCCATTTTTTGGTCGATTTTCCCAATTTTTTGACCTGTTTCCCCATTTTTGGGTCAATTTCCGAATTTTTGGGTCTGGTTCTTCCCATTTTGGGCTCAATCTCCCCATTTTTTGATCCATTTTCGCCATTTTTTGGTCAATTTCCCAATTTTCGGGTTAATTTCTCCCCATTTTGGATAAATTTCCCCATTTTTGGGTAGATTTCCCCGTTTTGGGGTCAATTTCCCCATTTTGTGTCCATTTCCTCATTTTTTTTGTCAATTTTCCCATTTTTGAGTCCATTTCTCCCCATTTTGGGTCCATTTCCCAATTTTTTAGTCAATTTCTCCCATTTTGGGTCCATTTCTCCCCATTTTGGCTCAATTTCCCCATTTTTGGAGTTCTGATTCCCCCATTTTTCCCTCCATTCCCCCATTTTGGGGTCGTTTTCCCTATTTTTGGGTCAATTCCTCCCATTTTTGGCTCCATTTCCCCATTTTCTCCTCCATTTCCCCATTTTTGGGTCCTTTCCCCATTTTTCCACCAATTCCCCCATTTTTGTCTCCATTTCCAAATTTTTTATTAAATTTCCCAATTTTTGAGTCGTTTCCCCATTTTTGGGCCGATTCCCCCATTTTTGGGTCAATTTCCCCATTTTTGGGTCAATTCCTCCCATTTTTGGGTCAATTCCCCCATTTTTCCCTCCATTTCCCCATTTTTGGGTCGATCCTCCCATTTTTGGGTCGATTCCTCCCATTTTTGGGTCAATTCCCCCATTTTTCCCTCCATTTCCCCATTTTTGGGTCAATTTCCCCATTTTTGGGTCGATTCCCGTATTTTTCCCTCCATTTCCCCATTTTTGGGTCAATTCCCCCATTTTTCCCTCCATTTCCCCATTTTTGGGTCAATTCCTCCCATTTTTGCGTCCATTCCCCCATTTTTCCCTCCATTCCCCCATTTTTGGGTCGATTTCCCCATTTTTGGATCAAATCTCCCATTTTTGGGCCCATTCCCCCATTTTTGAGTCAATTTCCCCATTTTTGGGTCAATTTCCCCATTTCAGGTCCATTTCTCCTCATTTTTTTCTCCATTTCCCCAACTTTTCCCTCCTTTCCTCCATTTTGGGAGCTCCAACCCCTCATTTTCCCGCCATTTCCGCCATTTTCCCCTCCCTTTCCCTGCTTCCCACCTCCATTTCCCCTCCCCCCACTCCCCCCTCTTTTTCCCTCCCCCTTTTTCCCAACTTTTCCCCCTTTTTCCAGGAATGTCTCTCCCCATTTTTGGGGGGCACCTTCTTCGAGGACGGGGGCCACCCCTACTGCGAGCGCCATTTTCACGCCCGCCGCGGTTCCCTCTGCCGGGCCTGCGGGGACCCCATTTCCGGCCGTTGCGTCACGGCCATGGCCCAACGTTTCCACCCCGACCACTTCCTCTGCTCCTTCTGCCTCCGCCCATTGGCCAAAGGCACCTTCCAAGAGCATGATGGGAAGGCCTACTGCCAACCTTGCTTCCTGCGACTCTTCCGCTGAGGGAAAAAAACCCCACCAGGGACTTCCGGGAGGTCACGTGGCCTCAAACCCATCCTTGCGTTGGCCAATGGAGAGGTGGCCAAGGGGTCTGTGGGGCCAGGGGACTTCTGGGAGGTCACGTGGGGTCTAAACAATTGTTGGATTGGCCAATGAGGAGGTGGCCAAGGGTTCTGTGGGGTTGGGGACCCAGAGGGAGCTTGGGACCATCTTGACAAGGTGATGTGGGTGAAAACCAAACATGGCGTTGGCCAACGATCAAGGCTTGAAGGATTCTGTGGGGCCAGGGGACTTCTGGGAGGTCACGTGGGGCGGAAAACAGCGTTGGGTTGGCCAATGGGGAGGTGGCCAAGGGATCTGTGGGGTTGGGGACCCAGAGGGACCTCCAGAAGGACCAATGGGTGAAGAGCTTGGAGGAGGTGACCAATGGAGAGGTTGCCAAGGGTTCTGTGGGGCCAGGGGACTTCTGGGAGGTCACGTGGGGTCAAACCAATCATTGGATTGGCCAATGGAGAGGTCGTCAAGAGTTCTGTGGGGTTGGGGACCCAGAGAAACCTCAAGAAGGACCAATCGGTGAAGAGCTTGGTGGAGTTGGCCAATGGAGAGGTTGCCAAGGGTTCTGTGGGGCCAGGGGACTTCTGGGAGGTCACGTGGGGTCAAACCAATCATTGGATTGGCCAATGGAGAGGTCGTCAAGAGTTCTGTGGGGTTGGGGACCCAGAGAAACCTCAAGAAGGACCAATCGGTGAAGAGCTTGGTGGAGTTGGCCAATGGAGAGGTCGCCAAGGGTTCTGTGGGGCCAGGGGACTTCTGGGAGGTCACGTGGGGTCAAACCCTTCCATCTGTAGGCTGGGGGAGGGGCTTAACCCATCCTTGGGCCAATGGAGAGGTGGCCAAGGGTTCTGTGGGGTTGGGGGACCCAGAGGGACCTCCGGGAGGACCAATGGGTGAAGAGCTTGGAGGAGGTGACCAATGGAGAGGTGGCCAAGTGTTCTGTGGGGCCAGGGGACTTCTGGGAGGTCACGTGGGGTCAAACCAATCATTGGATTGGCCAATGGAGAGGTCGTCAAGAGTTCTGTGGGGTTGGGGACCCAGAGAAACCTCCAGAAGGACCAATGGGTGAAGAGCTTGGTGGAGTTGGCCAATGGAGAGGTCGCCAAGGGTTCTGTGGGGCCAGGGGACTTCTGGGAGGTCACGTGGGGTCAAACCCTTCCATCTGTAGGCTGGGGGAAGGGCTTAACCCATCCTTGGGCCAATGGAGAGGTGGCCAAGGGTTCTGTGGGGTTGGGGGACCCAGAGGGACCTCCGGGAGGACCAATGGGTGAAGAGCTTGGAGGAGGTGACCAATGGAGAGGTGGCCAAGTGTTCTGTGGGGCCAGGGGACTTCTGGGAGGTCACGTGGGGTCTAAACAATCGTTGGATTGGCCAATGGAGAGGGGTCTGTGGGGTTGGGAACACAGAGGTGCCGCAGCAAGGACGGGGACAACAGTTTGATGCAAACTAAACTCCGTTTATTTGTATCCTTACATGCAGTTCTAGACCTTTTTCAAATCACACCTTATCGATGCTGCCAATCCCTTCAAGACAATCTCACAATCAGGAGGCTGCATAATCAGAAAGTCCCGTGCTTCTCTGGCATAGCTCGGGACTGTGTTTATTCCACGGTTTCTATGAGAGAGAGTTTGTCTCCATCAAGTATTTTGTACTCTCTGTGCATTTTACCTTTGAACCTACATCTCCCCCCTTCTGTTGCACCAGAAAAACCTTAGAAACCTTAGAAACCTTAGAAAGTTCTATTAAGCATTCCTTGGATACATTGAAAAAGACAAGGAAATAACAAAAGCAAAATCAGAACAACAATCCCAGCATAACAAAGAGTTTTAACTAAAGGTAATAGCCATCCTTTAAGTCCCATGTCATGAAGAAAGCATCGCCGAGAGGGTTTATTCCTTGCTGAATCTTCTGTGTGTGCTGCTTCAACTACGTGATGCTGGCGTGGATGCTTTCGCTATGATCAGAAAGATTCATACAGCACATGCCTTCAGACTCCTGACAGCCAAGACCCTGGGCTAGCAATAAAAAATCTGTAGCAGCGCGATTTTGCAATAAAGCGTCGCAAACTATTTTGATCCATTAAAAGGTTATCTGAAATCTCAGTAGTAACATTTGCTTGCTTTTCAGCCCAAAATGCTAATCTAGCGAGGTTAGTAAGCGCGTTTCCTGCGGCAGCGCCAGGAATAAAAAGAGCTAAAGCAGTTCTAGCAGCTACACTTAAAAGCCTCACATTATCATCACACCGTGGTGTGAGGCCAATACTTCTTGCGTTACGAGCACTATATATGGGGTTTACAAGCTGCCTTAATTCAGCATAGCGAGGAGCAAAACGGGTTAACGAGCCTAAATAGCAAGGTCCACCTACAACATTAAGGGGGATGCCTTGCCAGGCCCTATCACTGCAGATCAGAAATACCCCGGGAGGCAAAGCCTTAGCAGTTTCATTAACCCAAATAAGTTTAATGTTAGCTTTGGGGTTATGTGTTGTCCTTATTACCGGCATTCGCTCCGACCCATCGTACCAACAATATCCTGATCCCAGTCTATAATCTCCAGAGGTAGGACTGATGTCCGGCCAGGTATCAGGGTATGCCCTAGCAGCATACTTAAAACCAAAAACTGTGCAAGTAGGTGTCCAGTTTCCTGATACGTTGCCGACCGCCTGGGACCTCAATAGATTTAATTCTTGTAGATCCCAGGGGAGGGACTTTTTCAGCCCCAAAATCAGTTCTGCTGAACAATTTCCAAGTGAAGGGCTTGCTTTGCAAGATCCAATTGAAAAGTCAGCAAACAGAGAATCATTAAAGCCTGGGATTAGCCAGGTACGAAAAAGATCTGTAGCGGAGGCCATTGCAATGCAGAAATCAGTGGTACCATTTTCATTTGCCCTCATGTTTCGCCTTGGTGACATTTATAACACAGCATAGCAACATACAAACAATTGCAACATACAAAGCCATTTTTATAGCGTTTTGCGTGTGCTGAGAGATCTGTGCTATTTTTGTTCCTTCGGAGGTCCTTCTCGATATTTTTGCAAGTAGAGGGAGAAGTAGAAATTTAGAAGTAATTATGCTAAGGTTTGGTCTGGTCAAGCAGGCCGGAAAAACAGGCCCTGGGAAGGGGTCTTAGCCAGGAATGTGCTGAGGAGAGGGGTTCAGAATCAGAGTAAACTGACACTTTGTACTGAAGATAAGGGCTGGTGGTGGGAGACAGTTAAACAATAGCTTAAGATGAAAAAGTATAAGATCTGTGTATTGGGGTTGTCTATCTGTTGTATGTAACTATTTTGTAACTGAAGTTCCATACGTAGACCTCATTGTAAAAGAGTATAAAAGCTGAACCAAAAACGAGGGTCTGTGGAATCCTGACTTGGGACGCTGGTCCTCAGGTTTCCTGGGCCCTGAATAAAGCACCGCATAAACTGACACTCTTGGTTTTTGTCTTGACTACGGGCAACAGTTTTCTGGCGACCCGGATGGGACTCCGGGGGCGGCTGGGGCGGCTCACGTGCTGATTCACTCCAAGCTGGTATCAGGTGATACCTGGAGGAGACACCAACCCGTGCCCGACCCCGCGCCCGACGGACGACCATAAGGTAAGCCCGAAGGTGCTTTATTCCTTATTAGTTGGTTGGTATTTGGTATAAAGGTTTGTTGTTTGGAAGCCTAGGCGCTGGTCGTAAGACACGGCAAGTAGAAAGCTGTGCAGATCCAGCACTTGCCACTCGCGGCGACGAGTATAGGCAAGTTTGGTATTTGGTTGGTATTTGGTATTATTTGGTATTTGGTAATCGGCCGTATATTGGTTTTGTGTGTGTGAGTGCGCAAATACGGGTGTCAGCATGCTACCGATTAAAAGTTTTAGAGGTCTGTTTTGTGACGAAAAGGATGTTCCTGAGGATTCGCCTCTCGGTTTTCTGTTAAAACATTGCAAAGAGGGTAATTTTAGGCAGGAATTGCGGAAGAAGACTTTGATTGATTATTGTAATTGTGTATGGCCTGAATATGAAACAGACGGAATGCAGTGCCGCGGAATGGTACAATAACTCCTGAGATATTAAGTTCTATGATGAGTTTCTTGCGGGAAAGTGAAAAATGGGATGAATTACAGTATTTTTATCTGTTCTATCATCTAAAAGGAGAACCTGAGTGGCAAAATGCTTGTGGATTGTCGGAGTTAAAAACCATGGAAGTAGAAACTGATGAATGTGCTGGTTGTAAAGAGCGTAAAATACGATTCTTGGAGGAGGAGGATGTGTCTTTGCTGATTCCCCCAAGTGCGCCGCCGCTCCCACCCCCTGAGGCTCCCCCGGTAAATCCGGTTAGAGCCCCTCTTCCTTTCTCACTCAAGGAGGAGTTAGAGCAGGAGGACTGGGTTGATCAGCCAAGAACGCTACTTGTGTAGAGGAGTCGGAGAGGGGGGAATGGGGAGAGAAGGCTGTTTGTCGCAGCCTCAGTTGATGGCTCCGCTGCGAGAGGCAGTAGGAGCGGATGGAGGGAAGGTGACGATAAAGGTTCCTTTTCGACGAACGATTTAATGATCTGGAAGCAATCGGCGGGGGCGTACAGGGAAAATCCTGAGAAAGTGGCTCGGGTTGTGAAAATGGTAATAAAGACTCAATATCCTGATTGAAATGATTTGCAGGTATTGACAGACACTATTATGGATTCTACAGAAAAGGTGATGGTGTGTAGGGCGATGACAAATCGGGCAAGGGAATTGATTAGAATGCAGGTAGCACAAGGTTCGGTAAATGATTTGGTACCAAGGGAGGAATCCCAATTCATCGGCAGGATAGATACAGGGGCTAGTTACTCGGCAATGAATAAATTAAAGGGACCTCTAAGTGACTCTACGGTGTTGGTTGTTGGGGTATCTGGGGAGATTGAGGAAAGGACATTCCTGCGGCCACTCGATATAAAATTTGGGGGAAAGGAATTTGATCATCAATTTCTGTATATGCCAAACAGCCCAGAGTCTCTGCTCGGGAGAGTCTTGCTTTCAAAAAGCCTAATGGCAATTACAGGTTAGTACAAGACCTAAGAGCAATCAACTCTATCACCAAAGATATACATCCTGTAGTGGCAAATCCGTACACATTATTAACATCTGTTTCTGAGAAATTTCAGTGGTTTTCAGTAATTGATTTAAAGGATGACTTCTTCTGCATACCCCTGGCACCTGAAAGAAGGAACATTTAAATCCTCGCCCACTATATTCGGTAGCCAGCTGGCCAAGGAACTTGAGGAATGGAAGACCACCCAGGTAAAAGATTCACCTTCCTCTTATGTGGTGTTGCAGTATGTGGATGATATTTTCTTGGGTACCTCAGAACAGGGTCTCTGCCTCAAATTAACCATTGCATTGCTGAATATGTTAGGATAGGCTGGATACCGGGTACAGAAAAGGTACAGTTGGTCAAACAAAAGGTCATTTATTTAGGATGTGAAATTTCGCAGGGAGTTCGTCGTTTGGGAGTGAATCGCATTCAAGCCATATGTGCAATTCCAGTACCCCGCAATAACCAGGAATTAAGATCTTTTCTAGGAAGGATTGGCTGGTGCAGACTGTGGATCCACAACTTCGGGTTGACAGCCAAACCCCTGTATGAGGCTGTGAAGGAACCGAGACTTAAGTGGGGACCCATGGAAGATAAAGAGTTCCAGGAATTAAAACAGGCCCTCAAGGAAGCGCCTGCCCTGGGCTTGCCAGATTTAACCAAGGACTTCCAACTGTATGTACGTGAAAGACAGAAATTAGGTTTGGGGGTGCTCATTCAAAAATTGGGATCTTGGAAAAGGCCTGCTGGGTACTTTTCCAAACAAATGGACTCAGTAAGTGGGGGATGGCCAGGATGTCTAAGAGCAGTGGCAGCCACCGTAATCCTGATCCAGGAAGCACGCAAGCAAACATTGGGCAAGCACATGACAGTTTATGTACCCCACATGGTCATAACTGTATCAGAACAAAAGGGGGGGTCATTGGCTTTCATCAAGCAGGATGCTCCAATACCTGGCCCAACTGAGAGAACAGGACGATGTGGAACTGAAAATAACTGAAAATAACAAATCACCTTAACCAAGCACAGTTCCTCAGGTCCACCCAGGAAGAACGAGAACTGGAACATGACTGCGTGGAGGTAATCGAACAAGTGTACGCCAGCCGGAAGGACCTGAAAGATGAGCCACTGCCGGACCCTGATTGGGAACTGTTCGCGGACGGGTCCAGCTTTGTGGAAAGTGGTTTCAGGTATGCAGTGATCACCTTGCAGCAGATAGTGGAAGCAAAAGCATTGCCCCCGGGCCCGTCAGCGCAGAAGGCAGAAATTTGGTCTCTGGTAAGAGCCCTGGTGCTGAGCCAAGGGAAGAAAGTCATCATATGGACTGATTCCAAATATGCATTCGGAGTGTTACATGTGCATGGGGCTCTGTGGAAGGAGCGGGGACTTCTTAATTCGCAGGGGTCTTCAATCAAACACAGGGAAGAGATAATCATGTGACTGGAAGCGAATTAAAAAACATCGGCAGTTGCGGTGATGCACGTCAAAGGACATCGGAACGATCCAGGAAAAGAGTTCAAGGCAAATCGACAAGAGGACCAAGTGGCAAAGCAGGCTGCCAGAAAGGTATGGACTCAATTAGCTTTGCTTCCGGCTCGGGGCAACCCTGCCGCTGCACACATGGAGGACAAACCACATTACTCGCCAGAGGACGAGAAGCTTGCTCGGATGTTCCAGGCACGAAAGTACATCAAGGGTTGGTATGTGACCCCAACGGGACAGGTGATCCTGCCGGAAAGGATCATGAAGATAGTACTGGAAACAGAACACAATAAGTGTCAGTGTGGTGCGGAGGCAATGGTAAAATTTTTGAAAAACGAAATATTCTCAAACCAGATGTTAACATCGGCAAAAAGAGTAAAGGCAATGTGTCCGGTGTGTATCAAAAACAACCCAGTGGCAAGAAGGCAGGTACAAACGGGTAAGTTGCAGGTAGGTCCCCAACCAGGAGATTATTGGCAAATAGACTTCTCTGAGTTACCAAAGGCCCAAGCATACAAATATCTGTTGGTGTATGTGTGCACATTCTCGGGATGGCCAGAAGCTTTCCCTTGCAGGACCAATCAGGCAAAAGAAGTGGTAAAAACACTTCTGAAAGAAATCATCCCTAGATTTGGGGTGCCATTAGGGCCATCATCCGATAGTGGTCCTCATTTCACTGCAGGGATCGTGCAGGAGATTTCTGTAACGCTAGGAACTGCTTGGAATCTGCACACGCCCTGGAGACCCCAATCAAGTGGTAAGGTAGAGCGGATGAATCAAACATTGAAAAACAAAATTAAGAAAATTTGCCAAGAAGCAAAAATCCAGTGGCCGCAGGCGTTGCCTTTAGCTCTGTTAAGAGTTAGGATTAACCCAAGGGAAAGGATAGGAGTAAGTCCGTACGAAATTTTGTACGGCAAACCTTACCATGCTGCTATTTTCCAGTGGGACCCTCATTTGGGGGGGGGGATCAGGTGATATTAAATTATGTGTTGTCTCTGAATAAGACTCTTACAGCACTTAGAGGAGCGTTGCAGTGGAACCGACCCCTACCCCTGGAAAATCCGGCCCACAACATCCTTCCAGGAGACCAAGTCTACATAAGGAACTGGTCAGTGGAGCCACTGAAGGAGACATGGGACGGTCCTCACCAGGTGATCATGACCACCTACACGGCCGTCAAGGTCGACGGAATCGACAATTGGATTAACTACACCAGGGTCAAGGAGGTCCCCACGCAATGGTCCGTAGAGACTTTTTCTCCAATAAGGATGGTGTTCAGAAGCAGACCTTAGGGATACTGATTTTCCTAAGCTTGATTTTGTTAACAGAAACCTTTGTAAAGATTAATTTACCTGGATCTTACCTGTTGATGCCTGAGCGATCTGATGTTAATCTGACCAGTTTGTTTACTGACGACCAGGGAGCTGGATCCACCGAAATTATCATAAAATGGAGATGGGATACGGAGGATGAATTAATTACGGAAGGGGTAAAGAGAGTTTGGGATGAGTCGCGCCAGGAAGGAGCAACTATCCTGCAGCTACCCGATGTGACCCGGGAAAACGAAGGAAAGTATACTTGCTCAGTGCAGGTACGGGACAGTGTTGATTAAGGGGCTGTACAGTCTCTTACAATAACTGCATCCTATGTGGAAAAGAACAGGAGGGTGACGCGACAGGTTACTGACGACAGAAGATTGATCGAGGGTAGAGGCCAAGAAAATTTGGTAATAGGACTGATTAGAGACTTCGGCCTTATGCAAAATGTAACGAAAATCACAGCTTGTTTACCATTACCCCAGGCAGCAGGTGAACCCATACCGTGGGGAATAATACCTGTGACTGAAATGCCGGAGTTGTGGAGAAATGTTTCCTGGACATGCCGGCATGTCCCAAAGACAGTAAAGGAATGGAAGGATTTATGTATGACCACTCAAGTAATGACCGAGGCTGATTGTAAGTTGAAGCCTAATTATTATGGGTGGATTCAACACACGAGGAAATGTCTAATCAACTTCCCGATAGATGAAGCATGTAACTAAATCACGATAAGGACTACTGCGGCTCGAAATGAGATGAGCTGTCAAAATATTACTCAGAGTCAGGACACATGGAAAGATTGGAAGACTTTATGGGGACCCAGTATCTTAGAACATTACTCTTATCTCGGGAAAGTACAATGGTGCCTTCAATGGTCAGGGAATAGAAACCAATCGTACTACAGAGTATCTATTAGTGTTTACAAGAGACACTCCGGAAGATCGAATAGGACTAGTACCAGTAAAGATGGTATTAAAGTGGGCATGTGAATGTAGGGGATATAATCACACCATAAGTATGAGACAAGGGATGGAACCTATAGATTGCAGGCACACAACGGTTCGCAGTCCTGGAAATTTGGTTTGGGTCTTGGGACATGGCAAATGGACATCTCACCTACTCTTAGATGGGCTAAGCACTCAGATTACCTCGGGTGCTGGAATCTTTGTTTGCACCAATTTCCACTTATAGGAATGGGGAAATGTTGTTCAAACTATTGGGACAGACCGAAAGGTTTGCAGCAGTAACGAAGAAAGGATTTAGGGACCTGAATTTACAGTTACAGGCCACTACTAGGATGACCATAAAAATAGAATGGCCTTGGACATGATATTACTAAAAGAGCATGGTGTCTGTGGTTATCTGCACGATAAGGATGGGCATTGTTGCTTACACATCCCAAATGTCACCCAGGAGGTAGAAAAAGATATTAGTCAATTGGAACAAGTTGAGGATAAGGTCCATGATGTTCAAAAAGAGGCAGAACACAATTGGGTTGGAGCAGTATTCAGCTCCCTAGGGATCCAGGTCTCTGGTTGGATATCATCAATTGTGCTATACGGAATCATGATAATCATAATCGTTATAATTGCTAAAGTAGCATACAAGTGTCTTTTAGGAATGATTGCAAAAGAAGGCCAACACACTCAGAGGGTGATGAAGGCCATGACCCGAAGAGAAGTGATCCTCCCACAAGACAACTCACCCCCAGCCGCCTAACAAGAAAACCAGCAGCTTGAGGGGTTGAGCATCCTTGCGAAGGAAGATCGAAGGATGCTCAAAAGGGGGGGGGACTTGTTGCAAGTAGCGGAAGAAATAGAAATTTAGAAGTAGTTATGCTAAGGTTTGGACTCGTCAAGCAGAACAGAAAAACAGGCCCTGGGAAGGGGTCTTAGCCAGGAATGTGCTGAGGAGAGGGGATCAGAATCAGAGTAAACTGACACCTTGTACTGAAGATAAGGGCTGGTGGTGGGAGACAGTTAAACAATAGTTTAAGATGAACAAGTATAAGATTTGTGGATTGGGGATGTCTATCTATTGTATGTAACTATTTTTTAACTGAAGTTCCGTACGTAGACCTCATTGTAAAAGAGTATAAAAGCTGAACCAAAAACGAGGGTCTGTGGAATCCTGACTTGGGACGCTAGTCCTCAGGTTTCCCGGGCCACGAACAAAGCACCGCATAAACTGACTCTGTTGGTTTGTGCCTTGACTACGGGCAACAATATGGGAGGATATTCTTTGCCGGATACCACTTAGGTCCTGCCTCTGTTGAAATACAAGCATAGCCCCTGCCCCACGTGATTAAAGGAAATGGGCCTTCAACTTTCCCTGACTCCAAATCCCGTACTAACACAGGGGGTCTTTCCTGGAATTTAAAAAGATGGTTATTTGCAAAATGTTTTTTGATTGGCGGGGTATTGTCAGAAAAGCAATTCAAGAAATTGAAAGTATATATAGCTTTTTGCAATCCGTCTCCTGGTGTGCTTATCAGTCCACCAGCTCCTCCTTTTTGTTCTAGTAAAAGTGCCTTAAGGGACTGAGGGGAACGTTCAATAATTGATTAACCTGTCGGAGAATGGGGGATACCTGTCACATGTTTAATTGCCCATTCCGCAAAAAAAGTCTTCAAAAGTTGAGAAGAATAGGCAGGGCCATTGTCTGTTTTAACTCTTTGAGGAACTCCTAGAGAGGCAAAAGCTTTCAAAAAGTGTTTTTTGTCGTCTCTGGCCTTTTCTCCTGTATGGCATGATGCATAAATAGCTCCGGAGAAGGTATCAATGGAAGAGTGTATGTACTTAAGACGACCAAATTCGGAAAAATGAGTAATATCACTTCGCCAAGTTCAAGGCTTTGGAGCCCTCTAGGGTTAACTCCTCCTGCTAAAGGCTGAAATGTAAATTGCAGACAGTAAGGGCAAGCAAATTAGATATCAGCCGCCTGCTGCGAAGTCAGACCAAATTGTTTGCGGTGCCCTTTAGCGTTTTTATGGAAGAACATGAGGCTTAGGCGAGCCTGCTCGAAGTGATTAGGAAGGGGGAGCACCGACATAGTTGGCAGGTCAGCGGCTTTGTTTCCTTCGGCTACAAAACCTGGGAGGGCGGTGTGAGGCCTGATATGCATAATGAAGAAGGCGTGTTGCCGTTTTTTGATGAGATCAATTAGTGCTCTGAGCAGAATATACAGTTGCAAATTGGAATTGTCCCTGAGCGCTGAAGCTTCTGCTCGGAGAAGAATACCTGCTACATAAGCCGAGTCCGTGATAATATTAAAGGGTTGATTACTGAAAAGAGAAAAGGCTGTTGTTACAGCAGCTAATTCAACAAGCTGAGGAGAACCTGGGTGGAAGGTGACATCAGACTGCCAATCTTTGGTTTCAGGATTCCTCCATACAATCACAGCTTTATGAGAGGCACCAGAACCATCTGTAAATGGTTACAGTAATTGCCTGTAAAGGAACTTCACTTCTCTTTGGAACTTCTGCAAGGGACAAGAGAAAAAGTTTATGCGGAGAGAAATGATTTGAAAATTGTCCCGTGAAGTGCTGTACCGCAATCTGAAAAGGAAGCGAATTCTGTAGAAGAAAAGAAAGATACAATTCAGTAACAGGAACATAAATTTTAGAAAAAGATTTGCTGGAAAGAGTTAACAGTCCCTCTCTGGCTTTCATAATGATTTGAGAAAACATCTCTGGCCTCTGTAATATAGTTTTAGAGGACTGATTGGACAGGAAAATCCACTCTAAATTCAATAATGGATCTGTAAGCGTGATGTCTCACTGAAAAATCATGCCACAATATTTTACACCGTACTCTAAAATTATTAATTGAAGGAGTAGATCACTGTCCCATCGAGAGGCTTGCCTCTGTGCGATGGCTTTGCAAACACTTTGTAAAGCTGATTCCGCAGAGTGTGTTAAGTGTCTGGGTGCCAGTAAATCTGCGTCTCCTTTAAGAAGATCAAATAGAGGAGCCAATTCGGAATTTGAAATATCCAGAAGGGGTCGCAACCAATTAATAGATCCCAAAAGTTTTTGAGCGTCGTGCAGTGTGGCTATCTGAGTATTGATAGCATTTGCGGAATTATGGAATGATTGGTAATCTTCCACCCCAGATAATTCCAGGGAGCCTGCTTTTGAATTTTTTCTGGTGAAACTTTCAAGCCTGCCTGATCGATGGCAGTTAACAAAGATTCTATTGCCTTTTGTAACTCACCCTCAGCGGCAGCAGCAATAAACAGGTCATCCATATAATGGTACAGTACTACAGTTGGAAATTCAAGACGTACGGGGGCCAGTATTTTGGCCACACACCATTGGCAAATTGTGGGGCTATTTTTCATGCCTTGAGGTAAAACCGTCCAATGGTAGCGTTTGAGAGGTGCTCCCATATCAATGCTAGGCACAGAAAAGGCAAATTTAGGTGCATCATCAAGATGTAAAGGAATATCAAAAAAGCAATCTTTCAGATCAATAACAATCAAATTCCATTCCCGCGAGATCATTGTTGGTGAGGAGAGAGCTTGTTGTAACGATCCCATTGGCTCCATAACAGCATTAACTTTTCGTAAATCTTGCAATAATCGCCAACCCCCTGATTTTTTCTTAATTACAAAAACAGGAGTATTCCACGGACTGAAAGTCGGAACTACATGTCCTTTTTTCAATTGGATTTGTATCAATTGTTCTAGGGCGCCAAGTTTTTCTTCTGATAAGGGCCACTGGTTCACCCACACTGGATCCCGTGTTTTCCAGGATAATTGTGGAATTTCACGCCCTTTATCAGTGACCTTCGCTAAAAAACCGTTTCTAAATGCAATCCCCATTGTGACAGAACATCCCTTCCCCACAGATTCAACGGCACAGGCAATACAAAGGGTCGAACACTACCTACCCTGTTCTCTGGACCAATGATTTGAATAATATCTTCACTCTGATAACTGTTACCAATTCCCCCTATTCCTGCTAGTGGCTGTGCAGTGCGAGTTAATTTCCACTGGCGCGGCCACTTAGCTTGGGATATGACGGTAACATCGGAACCTCCCTCAATAAGACCTGTTAACACAACTTGATGACACCCTTTTTTAAGTTTACATTGTTTCAATGGTCTGTCCTTTGAGATCGCGTGTGTCCAGTAGATTTGCGGGCAGCCTGTAGATCCGAAAGCACCCTGCCGCGTGGCATCTGAGGGGAAAAATTCAATATTCAAGGGTAACAACAGCAATTGCGCTATTTTGCTTTTAGCGGGTATCGTGCAGGGTGGTGAAGGCGTCCAAGCCATTATTTTTATTTCTAATGCATCGTTGTCGATAACTCCTGGTAAAACAAAAAGATCACTAAAAGTTGTTGTCCCACAATAAGACCCATGGTCCCGGACGGAAGCGGCCCTTGAAACAGAGTTTCGATCAGATGCACGGAGGGGTCGGCAAGAGTCACTGTGAACCGGGTTGATAAATCCAGTCCGGCGCTCCCTGCTCTTGCTCTTGTAAGAGCGAAGTCATTTGCTGTGGCGTATTGAGCGCTGGATATTGCTGCATCGGGTGTGCTTGAAAAAACTGCTGAGCCGACGGGGTTTGAAAGGACAGAGGAATTTGTGTCTGCTCGCGGCGCCGTCCCGCGCTGCGATAAAAGTTTCCCTGCGGTTGCCCTTGGTTATCGAATTTGGAATGGCAGTGGCTTATCAAGTGCCGACCCTTTTTGCATTTGCTGCACATGGGGATATTTTGCAGATTTTTTTTCTTTTGACAGTTCTTTTTCAGATGACCGACTTGGCCACACCCATAACATACTGGGGCATTTTTAAATTTGTGTCCCGGCCCTTGCATCGAGGCAAAGGCAGCCGCCATTGTCTCGTATTTATAATCGGGGATACCGAAGCGGTTGCAAGCTTCCATCATTTCCACCAGGGTAGGGTCGGATCTTGGCAGATACTTAAGGAGCCTTTTGCAGTCGGCATTAGCATTTTCCACAGCCAATTTAAGTAGCAGAATATTTCTGGCATCAACATTATCTATCTGCTTTTCCAGTGCTTGCTGCAATTTAGATATGAATTCCATATAGGGCTCTTTCGGTCCTTGTATTATGCTTGTAAAAGCTTTTTGAGGTTTGCTAGCATCTGGAATTTTTAAAAAAGCTCTTTTAGCTTCCTGGGTGGTATCTAGCAGGGAATTTCTTGGAATTTCTCGTGCCTGGGCTGCAGGATCGGTAAACTGCCCAGCCCCCATGAGGTGGTCTACTGTTAAAGCCTGCAGCGCTGGATTATCCCCTGCCGCATAATTAGTTTTTCCACCCCGTGCCTCCAGTTAGACTCCCAGAGCACATATTGTGAGGGGTTTAACAGCAAGCGGGCTAAGGTTTTTAAATCATATGGCGTAAAGACATGACCTTCACAGACCGACTCCAGGAACCCCGCGAAATAATGAGATTCGAGTCCGTTTTCCTCAGCTACCCTGCGTAGCTCTTTAGTGACGGAAAAATTGAGAGCCGACCATTGGGGTTCTCCCGTCGCTGGATATATTACGGGAGCGACAAAGGGATTATTTTTTTCGTGCCGTCGCTGTGCAGGGCGTGGGGGGCACACTGATAGCTACAGCCATGTCAATTTCTCCCGCATCTAAAGCTTGCTTTTTAATAGCAGCCCACACCGCGTATGGATCGTGATCATCGGGAAACAGATCTGGTTCTTGTCCTGGATCGAAAGGATCGTCGCTCGGTGAATCCGGGCTGGTTACTTTGGCTACAGTTCTGACAGGGGGAGCGACTTTCTGCGCTCTTCCCTCTGGTAGCAGAGTGGCGCTGGGAGCGGCAGAAGGAGTTCCTGCTCCTTCCGATTCCCGCTCTTTAACCCCTTCAAATGCTGTTCGCCAGGGAAAAAGGAGTTTGACCGCTTCCTGATCCCCTCGAGTACTCAGGTCCCATAAACGGACTCCCGCTTTATCCCACGGTTCAGATTCAAAGATAGTAACAGCAGAAATACCTGGGAATTTATACCATGAGCTTAAGTCCATGGTCCGATATTTCTTTCTGCTGCTTAAGCAACAGTTCTCTCATTAGTCTATAAACGTCCTTTTCTTCATGGGAACTTTGATTACCCATGACTACGTTTCTCCGAGCTCACCTGCCAATCGCGAGGAGGTGCAGACGGGGGGCCACCCTTTTCCAGACTTCTTTCAGCCCCAGGCTTCTTTCAGCCTCAAATTCCAAGTTCTCGGAGACCTGCGGCCGACTGCTTCTTCAGCAGACTCTTCCCGACATCACGTCGGGGTCACCATTTGCCGCAGCAAGGACGGGGACAAGAGTTTGATGCAAACTAAACTCCGTTTATTTGTATCCTTACATGCAGTTCTAGACCTTTTTCAAATCACACCTTATCTGTGCTGCCAATCCCTTCAAGACAATCTCACAATCAGGAGGCTGCACAATCAGGAAGTCCCATGCTTCTCTGGCATAGCTCGGGACTATGTTCATTCCACGGTTTGTATGAGAGAGACTTTGTCTCCATCAAGTGTTTTGTCCTCTCTGTGCATTTTACCTTTGAACCTACACAGGGGGACCTTGGGAGCATCTTGAGAAGGTCACGTGGGTGAAAACCAAACATGGCGTTGGCCAACGATCAAGGCTTGGAGGATTCTGTGGGGCCGGGGGACTTCTGGGAGGTCACGTGGGGTCAAACCCATCCATCTGTGACCTGGGGGAGGGGCCTAACTCATCCTTGGGCCAATGGAGAGGTCGCCAAGGGATCTGTGGGGTTGGGGATCCAGAGGAACCGCCAGAAGGACCAATGGGTGAAGAGCTTGGAGGAGGTGACCAATGGAGAGGTGGCCAAGGGTTCTGTGGGGCCAGGGGACTTCTGGGAGGTCACGTGGGGTCTAAACAATCGTTGGATTGGCCAATGGGGAGGTGGCCAAGGGTTCTGTGGGGTTGGGGACCAAGAGGGAGCTTGGGACCATCTTGAGAAGGTCACGTGGGTGAAAACCAAACATGGCGTTGGCCAACGATCAAGGCTTGGAGGATTCTGTGGGGAGAGGGGACTTCTGGGAGGTCACGTGGGGCGGAAAACAGCGTTGGGTTGGCCAATGGGGAGGTGGCCAAGGGATCTGTGGGGTTGGGGACCCAGAGGGACCTCCAGAAGGACCAATGGGTGAAGAGCTTGGAGGAGGTGACGAATGGAGAGGTCGCCAAGGGTTCTGTGGGGCCAGGGGACTTCTGGGAGGTCACGTGGGGTCAAACCCATCCATCTGTGGCCTGGGGGAGGGGCTTAACCCATCCTTGGGCCAATGGAGAGGTTGCCAAGGGTTCTGTGGGGTTGGGGGACCTGTAGGGACCTCCAGAAAAACCAATGGGTGAAGAGCTTGGTGGAGGTGACCAATGGAGAGGTGGCCAAGGGCTCTGTGGGCTGGGGGAGGGGCTTAATGAAATGGGGGAGGGGCCTGAAGGGGCGTGGCCAAGAAAGGGTGGCGACGCGAGGAGTTTCCTCTTTTTTTGGGGTTTTTTTTTGGTCAAATTCTCCATTTTTGGAGGAATTTTCCTCTTTTTGGGGTGGTTTCTCCCAGTTTGGGGCAATTTGGGTCCTTTTCTCCCTTTTTCAGGTTCGTTTGCCCCAATTTTTGGTGATTTCCCCCTTTTTGGGGTTGTTTTTTTTAAAAAAATTGAATTAAAATGATTAAATTGAAAATTAAATTCAAATTCAAATTTTTAAAATTAAAATTTAAAAATTAAAGTTCAAATTCAAAATTAAATTTAAATTGGAAATTTAAAATTAAAATTCAAAATTAAATTTAAATGGGAAATTAGAATTAAAATTGAAAATTAAATTTAAATTGAAAATAAATATAATTAAAAATTCAACTGAAGAAAAATTAAAATTTAATTGAAGTTGAAAGAAACTTCAGTTTAAAAATTAAAATTCGAATTAAAATTCCATGAAATTAAATTTAAATGAAATTAAAATTAAAATCTGATTAAAAAATTCAATTCAGCTCAATTCAATTTTTTTCTAAATTTTATTGGGAAGTGAATTTTGAATGAAATCAAATTTTAATTTAATTTAAATTTAATTGAATAGAATTTTAATTCAATTTTTAATTTTTAAACTGAATTTTCTTTC
This sequence comes from Heliangelus exortis, assembly GCF_036169615.1. Taxonomy (NCBI): domain Eukaryota; kingdom Metazoa; phylum Chordata; class Aves; order Apodiformes; family Trochilidae; genus Heliangelus; species Heliangelus exortis. The sequence continues at coordinate 14,224 of NW_027285928.1, read as the reverse complement.
AACTTCAATTAAATTTTAATTTTTCTTTGGTTGAATTTTTAATTTAATTTAATTTTTAATTTAGCTTCATAAATTTTTCATTTTATTTCTAACTGAATTTAATTTTAATTTTAAACTTTAGTTTTCATTTTCAATTTAAATTTAATTTTAAGCCTTTTTATTTTTATTTCATTAGTAATTATGTCAAATTTCAATTTTAATGTAAAATTTAAATTTTAGTTTTAATTTTAATTTTCAAATTTTAATTCTAAATTTAAGTTTTAATTTTACTTTTCAATTTAAAATTTAATTTTAAACTCTAATTTTTATTTTTTTTACTTGTAACTATAATTTTCAACTTATATTTAATTTTCAATTAAAATTTTAGATTTTAATTTTAATTTTTGAATTTTAATTTAATTTCCAATTTAAATTTTGAATTTTAACTTTAATTTTTATTTTAATTTTAATTTTTAATTTTAATTTTCCATTTCAATTTTCCATTTCAATTTAATTTTAAACTAATTTTTATTTTAATTATTTGTAATTATAATTTAATTTTCAATTTATATTTAATTGTAAATTAAAATTTTAGATTTTAATTTTAATTTTTTAATTTTAATTTTCATTTAATTTCCAATTTAATTTTGAATTTAACTTTAATTTTTTAAATTTTAATTTTAAATTTTAATTTTAATATTCCATTTAAATTTAATTTTAAGCTCTAATTTTTATTTTAATATTTTTATTTGTAAATATTATTTAATTTTCTACTTAAACTTAATTTTCAAGTAAAATTTAATTTTAAATTTTAATTTTAATTTTAGTTTTTTAATTTCAATTTAATTTCCAATTTAAATTTAATTTTTAATTTGAACTTTAATTTTTAAATTTTCATTTTCATGTTAAAAATTTGAATTTAAGTTTCAATTTAATTCAAATTTCTTCATTTTTCCTCCACCCCAAATTTTTTTTTTCCTCTTACCTCAAATCCCAAAATTCCAAAAATCTGAGGGGGGGGGGGGCCAAAAAAAAAAAAAAAAAATTACTAAAATTCAGGGTTTTTTTCTTTTTTTTTTTTTTTTTGCAGGGGGGGCAAAAAAATCTCAAATTTATTAAAATTTGATGAATTTTTCTTTTTTTTTTGGGGTGGTTCCCTCAGCCCTGGGCGGGGGGGTCCGGGGGGGTCTCCAGGAGCTCCTTGTAATGACGTTTGAAAAATCCCACCTGGAAAAGAAAATTCCCAAATTTTTTCTCCCCCTAAAAAAAAAAAAATTCCCCAAATTTTTTCTTCCCTCCCCCCCAAAAAAAAATTCCCCAAATTTTTTTTCCCCCCTAAAAAATTCCCCGAATTTTTTCTTCCCCCCCAAAAAAATTCCCAAAATTTTTCCCCCAAAAATCCCAATATTTTTTCTCCCTCAAAAAAATTCCCAAAATTTCCCCCCTCCAAAAACTAAAAAAAATTCCCCAAATTTTTCCCCCCCCAAAATCTCCCAAAATTTTTCCCCCCTCAAAATCTCCCAAAATTTTTTCTCCCCCCCAAAAAATTCCCCATATTTTTTCTTCCCCCCCAAAAAAATTTCCCCAAATTTTTTCTTCCCCCCCCAAAAAATTCCAATTTTTCCCCCCCCAAAAAAATTCCCAAAATTTTTCCCCAAAACAAAATCCCAATATTTTTTCTCCCTCAAAAAAATTCCCAGAATTTCCCCCTCCAAAAATTAAAAAATTCCCAAAATTTCCCTCCCCCCCCAAAATATTCCCACATTTTCCCCCTCAAAAAAAATTCCCAAATTTTTTTTCGGCCCCGCCCCCCCCAAAAAATCCTAAAATTTCCCTCCCCCAAAAAATTCCGAACATAAAAAAAATTCCAAAATTTCCCCCAAAATAAAAAATTACCATTTTTCCCCCCCAAAAAATTATTTAAAAATTCCCAAAATTTCCCCCCAAAAATTCCCAAAGTAAAAAAAAATCCAATATTTCCCCCCAAAATAAAAAATTCCCAATTTCCCCCCCCCAAAAAAATCCTAAAATTTTCCCTCCCCAAAAATTCCCAAAAATTTCCAAATTCCCCCCCCAAAAAAGAAAAAAAATCCCAATTTTTCCCCATCCAAAAAAAAAAAAATCCCCAAATTTCCCCTTTCCTCAAAATCATTCCCAAAAATTCCCAAATTTTTCCCCCCCCAAAAAAAAAGAAAAAAAATCCCAATTTTTCCCCATCCAAAAAAAAAAAAAAATCCCAAAATTTCCCCTTTCCTCAAAATAATTCCCAAAAATTCCCAATTTTTTCCCCCCCAAAATATTCCCAAACTTCCCCCCAAAAAATTCCAAAATTTCCCCCCCAAAATAAAAAGTTCCCAATTTCCCCCCCCAAAAAAAATTTAAGAAAAAATCCTAAAATTTTCCCTCCCCCAAAAAATTCCAAAAAATTCCCAAAATTTTTCCCACCCAAAAAAAATTCCCAAATTTTTCCCCTCAAAAAAATTCCCAAAATTTTTTTTGGGCCCCCCCAAAAAAAAAAAATCCCAAATTCCCCCCCCCAAAAAAAGAAAAAAAATCCCAATTTTTCCCCCATCCAATAAAAAAATTCTAAAATTTCCTCCCCCCAAAAAAATCCCAACATAAAATAAATTCCAAAATTTCCCCCCAAAATAAGAAATTCCCATTTTTCCCCCCAAAAATTATTTAAAAATTCCCAAAATTTCCCCCAAAAAATTCCCAAAGTAAAAAAAATTCCAAAATTTCCCCCCAAAATAAAAAATTCCCATTTTTCCCCCCCAGAAAAATTTAAAAAAAATTCCCAAAATTTTTTTCTGCTCCCCCCCGAAGAAAAATCCCAAAATTTCCCCCCCCCCCCCCCAAAAATTCCCACATTTTCCCCCTCAAAAAAAATTCCCTAAATTTTTTTTGGCCCCCGCCCCCAAAAAAAAAAAATCCCAAAATCCCCCCCCAAAAAAGAAAAAAAATCCCAAAATTTCCCCTTTCCTCAAAATAATTCCCAAAAATTCCCAAATTTTTTTCCCCCCAAAAAATATTCCCAAACTTCCCCCCAAAAAATCCCAAAATTTCCCCCCCAAAATAAAAAATTCCCAATTTCCCCCCCCCAAAAAAAATCCTAAAATTTTCCCTCCCCCAAAAAATTCCCAAAATTTTCCCCCTCAAAAAAAATTCCCAAAATTTTTTTCGGGCCCCCCCCCCCCCCAAAAAAAAAAAAATCCCAAATTCCCCCCCCACCAAAAAAAAGAAGAAAAATCCCAATTTTTCCCCCTTCCAAAAAAAAAAAAAAATTCCCAAAATTTCCTCCCCCCTCAAAATAATTCCCCAAAATTCCCAAATTTCCCCCCCCCAAAAAAAGAAAAAAAATCCCAATTTTTCCCCATCCAAAAAAAAAAAAAAAATCCCAAAATTTCCCCTTTCCTCAAAATAATTCCCAAAAATTCCCAAATTCCCCCCCCAAAAAAAAGAAAAAAAATCCCAATTTTTCCCCCTCCAAAAAAAAAAAAAAATCCAAAAATTTCCTCCCCCCTCAAAATAATTCCCAAAAATTCCCAAATTTTTTCCCCCCAAAAATATTCCCAAACTTCCCCCAAAAAAATCCCAAAATTTCCCCCCCAAAATAAAAAATTCCCAATTTTTCCCCCCCAAAAAAATTTTTAAAAAAATCCGAAAATTTTCCCTCCCCCAAAAAATTCCCAAAATTTTTCCCACCCAAAAAAAATTCCCAAATTTTCCCCCTCAAAAAAAATTCCCAAAATTTTTTTCAGCCCCCCCCCCCAAAAAAAAAATCCCAAAATCCCCCCCCCCTAAAAAAAAAATCCCAATTTTTCCCCCATCCAAAAAAAAAAAAAAAAATCCCAAAATTTCCCCTTTTCTCAAAATAATTCCCAAAAATTCCCAAATTCCCCCCCCCCCCCCCTGACCTTCTGGAGCCCCCAAACCGCCAGGGCCAGGAGGACCAAACCCCCCAGGGACCCCCCCAGGATGGGGGGCAGGAGGTTGGGGGGCTCCAAACGTTCCAGCAAAGTCTCCACCTGGGGGGGGAAGAAAAATTTGGGGGGGGGGAGAGACCCCCCCAGACCCCTCAGATCCCAAATTTCCAAAAAAAATTCCAGATTTTCCCCCAAAACCCCCAAATTTCCCCAAAAAACCCCCCAATTTCCCCCCAAAAAACCCAATTTTTCCCCAATATCCCCCAAAATACCAAAATTCCCCCCCTGAGCCCAAATTTCCATCAAATTTCCCCCAAAACCCCCCAAATTTCCCCAAATTTTCCCCCCAAATTCCCCCCAGACCCCAAAAATTCCTAATTTTCAATTTTCACCCAAAAACCCCTAAATTTCCCCAAAAAAACCCCAAATTTCCTCCCCCAGACCCCAAAATTTCCCCCAAAACCCCAAATTTCCCCCCAAAAAACCCAAAAATCCCCAAATTCTCCCCAAATTTCTCCCCCAAAACCCCGAATTTCCCCCCTCAGACCCCAAATTCCCCCCAAAAAACCCAATTTTCCCCCAGATCCCAAATTTCCCAAAGAAACCCAAATTTCCCCAAATTTCCCCCCAAAAACCCCCAAATTTCTCAAAAAAACCCAAATTTCCTCCCCCAGACCCCAAAATTTCCCCCCAAAGCTCCAATTTTCCCAAAAAAAGACAAAAATCCCCAAATTCTCCCCAAATTTCTCCCCCAGAACCCCAAATTTCCCCAAATTTCCACCCAAAACCCCCCAAATTTCCCCCAAAAATTCCAAATTTCCCCCAAAATCCCCAAATTTCCCCCCCAAAAAACCGAAAAGTCCCCAAATTCTCCCAAAATTTCTCCCCCAAAACCCCAAAGTTCCCCAAAAAAACCCAAATTTCCCCCCAAAAAATCCCCCAAATTCCTCCCCAAACCCCAAATTCCCCCCCAAAAAACCTCAAATTTCCCCCAATTTTCCCCCAAAATTTCCCCCAGATCCCGAATTTCCCAAAAAACCTCAAATTTCCAATTTTCCCCCAAAATTTCCTCCCAAAAAACCCAAATTTTCCCCAATTTCCCCCAAAATACCAAAATTCCCCCCCAGACCCCAAATTTCCCTCAAATTTCCCCCCAAAAAACCCAAATTTCCCCAAATTTTCCCCCAAAATCCCCCCCAGAGCCCATATTTTCAAAAAAACCCCAAATTTGCCCCAAATTTCTCACCTCCAGCTCCTCCCCCCCCCCAAGGTTCTGGTACCGACCCAAATCGTAGTGAATTCGCCCCAAACTTCTCAGAATCACCCGGGGGGGGGCCCTGTTGGGGGGGAAAAATCACAAAAAAACCCCAGAAAAACCCCAAATCCCCCCAAAAAACAAAAAAACACCCAAAAAACAAACAAACAAAAAACCCTCCAAAAAATAAAAAAACAAAAAAAAAACCCAAAAAAAACCCCAAAAAACCCGCCAAAAATCCCAAAATTCCAACCCCCCCAAAAAAACCCAAATCCCCCCAAAAGAACCCAAAATAAAAAAAAACAAAACACCCCAAAAAAACAACCAAAAAAACCCCCAAAAAACCCAGAATCCAAAAAAAGCCCCAAAACCCCCCTAAATCCCCCCCAAAAATCCCCAAATCCCCCAAACCTCCCCCAAAAGCCAAAACCCTCCAAGCCCCCCCCAAAAGACCCCAAAATCCCCCAAAAAACCCAAAATCCCCCAAAAAACCCCAAAATCCCCCCAAAACCCCCAAAAAACCCCAAAACCCCAAAAAACCCCAAATCCCCCCAAAAACCCCAAAACACCCCAAAACCCCAAAAAAACCCCAAAATCCCCCCAAAAAACCCCAAAAAACCCCCAAACCCCCCAAAACAACCCAAAATCCCCAAAAAACCCAAAACCCCAAAAACCCAAACCCCCCCCAAAAAACCAAAAAACCCCCCAAAAAACCCCTCAAAAAACCCAAAAACCCCAAAACCCCCAAAAGCCCCAAAATCCCAACCCCCCCAAAAAAAGCCCCAAAAACCCCAAAATCCCCCAAAACCCCAAAAAAACCCAAAAAACCCCAAAGTCCCTAAAAACCCCCAAATCCCAAAAAACTCCAAAACCCAAAAAACCCAAAATCCCCCAAATCCCCCCCAAACCCCCCAAAAATCCCAAATACCCCAAAACCCCCAAACTCCCAAACCCGAAAAAAAAGCATCAAAAACCACAAAATCCCCAAAATCCCCCAAAACCCCTGAAACCCCAAAAAACCCCAAAAAACGCCAAAGTCCCCCAAAATCCCCAAAACCCAAAAAAAGCCCCAAACCCCAAAAAACCCAAAAAAACCCCCAAAAACCCCAAAAAAAACCCAAAACTCCAAAACCCCCCTAAATCCCCCCAAAAAAACCCCAAAACCCCCCAAAACCCAAAAAAACCCCAAACCTCCCCAAAAAACCCAAAACCCAAAAAACTCCAAATCCCCCAAAACTCCCAAAAAAACCCCAAAACCCCCCAAAAAACCCAAAACCCCCCAAATCCCAAAAAAAACCCCAAAAACCCCCCAAAACCCCCCAAAATTCCAAACCCCCCCAACCCCCCCCCCAAAAAAAACCCCAAAACTCCCCCAAATCCCCCCAAAAAGCCCCAAAACTCCCCAAATTTTTACCTCCTTGCCCCAGGTCTCCTCCAGCCGCCCCCCCAGGGTCACCCCCAAAGTCTGGGGGGGCTCCAGCCCCTCCCCCACCTCACACCGGAACTCCCGGCACGGGACCCCCGGGCACTCCTGGGAAGGATTTTTGGGGCTTTTTCACGGTTTTTGACGATTTTTGGTGTTTTTTTGACATTTTTTACCATTTTTTGACATTTTGGGGTTTTTTGGGTTTTTTGGGCATTTTTGGGGATTTTTTAGTGGGGTTTTTGGGGGATTCGGGTGGGGGGGACCCCCAGACCCCCCCCTTTTACTTGGTTTGAGGGGGGGTTGGGATTTTTTGGGGCTTTTTCACAGTTTTTGACGATTTTTGGCGTTTTTTGACGTTTTTTATAATTTTTTGACATTTTTGAGGTTTTTTGGCGTTTTTGGGGGTTTTTTGGGGGTTTCTTTAGGGGGAGGTGGGGGTGATTTGGAGGGAGGGGACCCCAAGACCCCCCCCGGGCACTCCTGGGAAGGATTTTTGGGGCTTTTTCACGGTTTTTGACGATTTTTGACGATTTTTGGCGGTTTTTTGACATTTTTTGACATTTTGGGTTTTTTTGGGTTTTTTGGGCATTTTTGGGGATTTTTTAGTGGGGTTTTTGGGGGATTCGGGTGGGGGGGACCCCCAGACCCCCCCCTTTTACTTGGTTTGAGGGGGAGTTGGGATTTTTTGGGGCTTTTTCACGGTTTTTTGACGATTTTGGCGTTTTTTTGACGTTTTTTTATCATTTTTTGACATTTTTGAGGTTTTTGGCGGTTTTGGGGTTTTTTTGGGGGTTTCTTTAGGGGGAGTTGCGGGTGATTTGGGGGGAGGGGACCCCAAGACCCCCCCCGGGCACTCCTGGGAAGGATTTTTGGGGCTTTTTCACGGTTTTTGACGATTTTTGGCGTTTTTTTGGCCGTTTTTTTATCATTTTTTGACATTTGGGGGTTTTTTGGGTTTTATGGGCATTTTTGGGGATTTTTTAGTGGTGTTTTTGGGGGATTCGGGTGGGGGGGACCCCCAGACCCCCCTCTTTTACTTGGTTTGAGGGGTGGTTGGGATTTTTTGGGGCTTTTTCACGGTTTTTGACGATTTTTGGCGTTTTTTGACGTTTTTTATCATTTTTTGACATTTTTGAGGTTTTTTGGCGTTTTTGGGGGTTTTTTGGGGGTTTCTTTAGGGGGAGGTGGGGGTGATTTGGAGGGAGGGGACCCAAGACCCCCCCCGGGCACTCCTGGGAAGGATTTTTGGGGCTTTTTCACGGTTTTTGACGATTTTTGGCGTTTTTTTGGCCGTTTTTTTTATCATTTTTTGACATTTTGGGGTTTTTTGGGCATTTTTTGGGATTTTTTAGTGGGGTTTTTGGGGGGTTCGGGTGGGGGGGGACCTCCAGAACCCCCCTTTTATTTGGTTTGAGGAGGGGTTGGGATGTTTTGGGCTTTTTCACGGTTTTTGACGATTTTTGGCGTTTTTTTGACATTTTTTACCATTTTTTAACATTTTGAGTTTTTTAGCATTTTTTTGCCCTTTTTTTCATTTTTTGGGATTTTTGGGGGGGTCAGGGGGGGTTTAGATGGATTTGGGGAGGGGGTGGGGAGAGGGGACCCCGAGACCCCCCCCTTATTTGGGTTTTGGGGGATTTTGGGCTTTTTTTTTTGTTTTGGGGTTGTTTTTTTTTTTTTTTTGGGTGTTTTTTTTTGCATTTTTGGGGGTTTTTGGGGGTTTTTGGGGTTTTTTTGGGGGTTTTTGGGGTCTCACCAGCACGGGGGGGTCCGTCAGGGTCTCGGGGGGGGGCCCGGGGACCCCTGGGAGATCTGAGCCCTCCCAGCAGCGAATTTCATCCTGGAGGGGGGGAAAAAAAAACAAAATTTTTTTTTTTTTTTTGGGGGAGGTTTTCCCTTTTTTTTTCCTTTTTTAATTATTTTTTTGGTTTTTTATTATTTTTTGGTGGTTTTTGTGTGTTTTTTTTTTACCCACTTTTTTTTTCTTTAATTTTTTTTACCCCCCCCTTTTTTTTTTCCATTTTTTTTCTGGGTCTTTTTTTTCTTTAATTTTTTTTGGTCCCCCCCTTTTTTTCTTTTTTTTTTTTTTTCAGGTTCCCCCTCCCCCTTTTTTTTTTTTTTTTTTCCCCCTTTTATTTTTTCTTTATTTTTATTTTGCCCCCCCTTCTTTTTTTTTCCTTTTTTTTCTGGGTCCTTTTTTTTTATTTTTTTTTTAACCCCCCCATATTTTTCTTTTTTTTTTTTTTGTTCCCTTTATTTTTTTTAATCTTTTTTTACCCCCCCCCCCCCCGTTTTTTTTCTTTAATTTTTTTCTGTCCCCCCCCTTTTTTTCTTTTTTTTTTTTTTGTGTCCCCTCCTTTTTTTACTTTTTTTTTACCCCCCCTTTTTTTTTTCCATTTTTTTTGGTCCCCCCCTTTTTTTTTTATCTTTTTTTTTTTCAGGTACCCCCCCGTTTTTTTTTTTTATCCCTCTTTTTTCTTTCTTTTTTTTTTTTTTGTTCCCCCTTTTTTTTTGTTGTTTTTTTTTCTAGTCCTTTTTTTTCAATTTTTTTTCACCCCCCCTTTTTTTTCTTTATTTTTTTTTTTTCAGGTTCCTCCCCCCATTTTTTTCCCCCTTTTTTTTTCCTTTTTTTCTTTTTGTGTTCCCCCCCTTTTCTTCTTTTTTTTTTCTGCTCCCCCCCTTTTTTTTTTCCCTTTTTATTCTTTTTTACCCCCCCTTTTTTTTTTTCTCTGACCCCCCCTTATTTTTTTCCCTTTTTTTTCCTTTTTTTTTTTCTGTTCCCCCCCCTTTTTTTCTTTTTTTTTTTTCTTTTGGTCCCCCCCTTTTTTTTTTCCTTTTTTTTCTGGTCCTTTTTTTTTAATTTTTTTTTAACCCCTTTTTTTTTTTTTTTTTTTTTTTTGCCCCCCCCCTTTTTTATTTTTTTTTTTACCCCTTTTTTTCTTTGCCCCCCTTTTTTTTTCATTTTTTTTACCCCCCCTTTTTTTTGCCCCCTTTTTTTTTATTTTTTTTTACCCCTTTTTTTTTTTGCCCCTTTTTTTTTCTGCCCCCCCCTTTATTTTTTTTCCCCTTTTTTTTCCTTATTTTTTTTACCCCCCCTTTTTTTTCTTATTTTTTTTTTTTCAGGTTCCTTCCCCCCCTTTTTTTTTTTCTCCCCCTTTTTTTTCTTTTTTTTTTTTTCCTGCCCCCCCCCTTTTTTTCTTCTTTCTTTTTTTTTTTCCCCCCTTTTTAATTTTTTTTTTTTTTCTTATTTTTTTGGGGGGGTCCCTCTCTCTGTCACCTGCAGGGGGGTCACTCCCAGCTGCTCCCAAATTGGGGTCCCCCCCCCCCCTTTGGGCAATGGGGACCCAAAAGGTGACGTTGAGGGGGGGTCCCTGACGCCCCAAAATCTTCACCTGGGGGGGGGGGAAACACAAAAAAAAGTCAAGAAAGTCAAAAAAATTGACATTTTGGGGACATTTGGGGACATTTTGGGGGTGTCCCCCCCCCTTTCTTACCTCGTAGTGATGGAAAAGGGGGAGGGCAGGGGGGTCCCCCCCCCCTTTTTGGGGGAGACCTCGAGGTAGGAGGTGGAGTTGGAGCTGGGGGGAGAATTTGGGGACATTTGGGGGGATTTGGGGACATTTGGGGGGATTTGGGGGAATTTTGGGGGGATTTTGGGACATTTGGGGGGATTTTGGGACATTTGGGGGGGATTTGGGGGGATTTGGGGGGATTTGGGGGATTTGGGGGGATTTGGGGACATTCTGGGGCAATTTGGGGACATTTTGGGGACATTTGGGGGAATTTTGGGGACATTTGGAGGGATTTGGGGATTTTGGGGGGAATTTGAGGGGATTTGGGGACATTTGGGGGCACTTGGGGACATTTTGGGGGGAATTGGGGACATTTGGGGGGGATTTTGGGGACATTTGGGGGGACTTGGGGGGGTTTGGTGGGGTTTTGGGGGGATTTTGGGGACATTTTGGGGACATTTTGGGGGGATTTGGGGATTTTTGGGGGGATTTTTGGGGGATTTGAGGACATTTGGGGGTTTTGGGGGGATTTTGGGGACATTTGGGGGCACTTGGGGACATTTTGGGGGGATCTGGGGACATTTGAGGGGGATTTGGGGACATTTTGGGACACTTTGGGGACATTCTGGGGCAATTTCGGGGACATTTTGGGACATTTGGGGGGAATTTTGGGGACATTTGGGGGATCTGGGGATATTTGAGGGGATTTGGGGATTTCTGGGGGAATTTGGAGGGGATTTGGGGACATTTGGGGGCACTTGGGGACATTTTGGGGGGAATTGGGGGATTTGGGGATGTTTTGGGACATTTTGGGGATATTTGGGGACATTTGGGGGCACTTGGGGACATTTTGGGGGGAATTGGGGACATTTGGGGGGATTTGGGGGAATTTTGGGGACATTTGGAGGGGACTTGGGGGGATTTGGGGGACATTTGAGGGGTTTGGGGGGATTTGGGGACATTTTGAGGGGATTTGGGGACATTTGGGGGGATTTGGGGGCACTTGGGGACATCTGGGGACATTTGAGGGGATTTGGGATATTTTGGGGACATTTGGGGAATTTGGGACATTTTTGGGGGATTTGGGGACATTTGGGGACACTTAGGGATATTTGGGGACATTTAGGGACATCTGGGGACACTTGGGGACATTTTGTCACCTGCTCAGCAGCACCAGGACCCCGTACTTCAGTGCCACCTCTGCCCGTGTCACCATCCCGGGGGTCCCGTTGTCACTTGGGGGGCGGGGGGGGAGGTGACACTCGTGTCCCCAAGTGCCACCAACCCCCCCCAAAGTGTCCCCAACCCCCCCCAAATTGTCCCCAAGTGCCACCAACCCCCCCCAAAGTGTCCCCAACCCCCCCCCAAATGTCCCCAAGTGCCACCAACCCCCCCCAAAGTGTCCCCAACCCCCCCCAAAGTGTCCCCAAAGTGTCCTCAACCACCCCAAAGTGTCCCCAAAGTGTCCCCAGGTGCCACCCCCCCCGTGTCCCCTCACCTGGTGACATGGCCACCACCTCCAGGGTGTCCCCAAAGTCCCCCCGGGAGGGGACATCGAGGGTGAGGGTGAGAAGGGAGCTGGGGGGGACAGAAAGGGACATTGGGGGGGATTTGGGGGGATTTGGGGAGATTTGGGGACATTTTGGGGATATTTGGGGACTTTTTGGGGAGATTTGAGGGGATTTGGGGACAATTTGGAGACATTTGGGGCCATTTTGGGGAATTTGGGGCCATTTTGGGACAATTTGGGGGGGATTTGGGGACATTTGGGGACTTTTTGGGGACACTTGGGGACATTTTAGGGATATTGGAGATATTTGGGGAGATCTGGGGCCATTTTGGGGCCATTTTGGGGCCATTTGGGGCCATTTGGGAATATTTGGGGACATTCTGGGGGAATTTGGGGCCATTTTGGGCCATTTTGGGGCCATTTGGGGCCAATTTGGGATATTTAGGGGGGATTTGGGGCCATTTAGGGGGGATTTGGGGACATTTGGGGACATTTGGGGACATTTGGGGACAATGCCACCTCCTGGTGTGCCCGGAAGGGGGAGGGGGTGACAGCACAGAGGGTCCTGAGCAGCTCCAAGTGACACCGGAGAGAGAAGGGGGAGCCTGGGGACTTTGGGGAGAAAAAAAGGAGAAATTGGTTAAAAGGTGAAAAAAGGGAAAGGGGGAGGGAAAAGGTTTGGGGGAAAAAAACGGGGATTTTGGGAAAAAAAAGGGGAGGGTCGGGGGGGAAAAGGGGTTTGGGGGAAAAAAAGGGGGTTTTGGGGAATAAAAGGTTTTGGGGGAAAAAAAGGGGTTTTTGGGAAACAAAGGGTTTGGGGGGAAAAAAGGAAAAAAAGGGGTTAGGGAAAAAAGGATTTTGGGGAAAAAAGGGGGTTTTGGGGAAAAGGTTCTGGGGGAAAAAATGGGGTTTTGGGAAAAAAGGTAGTTTTTTGGTAAAAAAGGGGGATTTTTGGTAAAAAATGGGGGGGCTGGGGGAAAAAACATGGGTTTTTGGGGAAAAAAAGGTGTTCTTTAGTAAAAAATGGGGGGTTTGGTGAAAAAAAGGGGCTTTTTGAGGAAAAAACTTGGTTTTTTTTGGAAAAAAGTGGGGTTTTCGGGAGAAAAAAGGCATTTTTGGGGTAAAAAAGGTTTTTTTTGCAAAGAAAGGGTTTTTTTTTGGGAAAAATACGGATTTTGGGAAATAACAGGGGATCTGGGAGAAAAAAGTTTTTTGGGGAAAAAAATGGGCTTTGGGGGGAAAAGAGTTTTTTGGGGAAAAAAAGGGTATTTTGGGGAAAAAGGGTCTTTGGGTGAAAAAAAGGGCTTTTTTGGGGGAAAAAAAGGGGTTTTGGGAAAAAAAAAGGTTTTTTGGTAAAAGTAGGGGTTTTTGGGGAAAAAATTGTTTTTGGGGGGATAAAAAGGGTTTTTTTTGCAAAAAAAGGGGGGTTTGGGTAAAAAGGGTTTTTTTTTGGGGAAAAAATGGGGGTTTTTTTGGAAAAAATGGGTTTTTTGGTAAAAAAATGGGGGTTTGGGGGGAAAAAAAGGGCATTTTTTTGGTAAAAAGGGGGGGTTTTGAGGTTGAAAAGGGGTTTTGGGGGGAAAAAAGGGGGGTTTGGGGTGAAAAAAGGGGTTTTTTGGGGAAAAAAAGGGGGTTTTGGGGTTTTTGAGGGAATCTAAAGAGGATTCTGAGGGAGGAAAAGGGGGGTTTTTGGAGAAAAAATGGGGTTTTGGGGAAAAAAAGGAGGCTTTGAGGGTTACTAAAGGGGGTTTTTTGGGGGAAAAAAAGGGGTTTTTGGCGGTTTTGAGGGCATCTAAAAAGGATTTTGAGGGCGAAAAAGCAGATTTGGGGGGAAAACCCCTGGATTTTGGGGGGAAAAAAGGGGGTTTTTGGTGCAAAAAAGGGGTTTTTTGGTGCAAAAAAGGGTTTTTTTGGGGCGAAAGGGATTTTGGGGTGAAAGGAGGTGTTTTTGGGTGTTACCTTCTGGACTTTTCTGTAGGAGAAGCCCCGCGGGTGCCTCAGCTCCAGGGAGGCCCCGTGGGAATCTTCCCCGCGGTTCCGCAGGCCCAGGCTCAGCTCCAGCTCCCGGGAAACCCCCAGGACCACCGGGCCCCCCCTGGGGGGAGAGAACTAAAGGTTGGGGAGAGCCAAAAAGGGGGGAAAAGGACCCAAAAAAAGGGAGAAACTCACCCCAAAAACTCCACGGTGACCTCCAAGGCGTCAACGCAGACGTCGTCGGCGCCGCAGTTCCGGGCGAAGGGCAACTGAGGGGAGACAAAATGGCGGCCGAGGAGACAAAATGGCGGCCGGGGAGACAAAATGGCGGCCGCCCAACACCCCCCCCCGGAAAAGGAGCCAAAAAATGAGGAAAAAAAACCCCAAAATCGACAAAAAACCAAAAAAAAATCGACAAAAATCGACAGATTTGGAGAAAGGATCTCTAAAGATTGCTGGGAAGTGACAAAAATGGCCAAAACTGGACAGAAATGGCCCAAAAATGTCCAAAAATTTCCAAGCGTACCCAGAAGTCTCTCACAAAAATTTCAGAAATGGCCAAAAATCAACAAAATTCGGCGGATTTGGAGAAGGGAGCAGAAAAAAATCGAAGGAAATCACCCCAACGGATCAAAGAGCTTA